>NW_023458565.1:30413952-30431413 GCF_013731165.1 Rhagoletis pomonella | reverse complement strand
TTTTGGAAGGACGGAGGCATATTGAGGAAATGGATTAAGTTTGCTAAGCGCAACCATCGAATGTAGCGTTCCCGGTCATTTACGGGGAAGTGGAAAAAATGCATGCTGGGATGTTGAGATGTCCCAACACTGCAATCACGAAACGAACAGCGACAACCTCCCATAATTGTTGAATCTGTTTTTGAATAAGTAACTCCTTTATTTTCTATTAGGCAGTCTGCACACGGGTCGTATGGCTTTAGACGCGTATAAAATTTTTTATGCAGCAACGATTCCTCAGTCCTTTTTATTAATTTACTATTTTTGTTTCTTCTAGCCTGTGCTAGTTGATGTGAAACGCTAAAAAATATAAGCATATCGATTAAAAGTTGACTTTATATCGATTAAACTTTACACATTCCAATTTCGTTTCGTAAGACGGCTTTTACACCGTTCAAGTACTGAGTCAATTCTGCTTACATATAAAAGAGAGGGTTTTGGGAAGAAATGGGAAGACTACACATGCGTTTGTAGCGCCAAATCGTTTTAATGGGTCTGCCAGATAGAAAATCCTTTTTACCAGGCGGGGATGCATTTGATTGACAAGACTTACAGAACATGGTTAGACGCAGCAATGAAAACTTTGCTGTAAACAAAGGCCCGTAGTCATAGTCAATATAAAGTCGACTTTAAAGTTAGTTGCAGCTTTTTTGACAGATATCCCATTGAAAATTATGTCAAAAAGCTGCAACTAACTTTAAAGTCGACTCTATTTTGACTATGACTACGGGCCAAAGTGAGGAGAATGCGGTAAAGAACGGTGTTTTGAATTCTGACGAAAACAGCCTACATAAAGAGGCTGTATGTAAGCGGAGTCCGGCTGTTCGAAGTTTCCAAAAATCCTTACTCAAGGAAAGGAAACCAAGCGTGTGTCGGCAAAAAGTAAAAAAAAAAACTATAGCGAATAGAGGAGGACGGAAATCTGCGGAAGCAAGGACCCTTCTCAAGCGGAAGAAAGTCTACCCGCGTTGAAGCAGCGCACTATTGGCCGGCTACGGAAGTACTATAGGAGTGTAGCGCCCACGGGCTAGAGGCAGTGGAACAGGCAACAAGTCCCCGGCGAGCTGTAAGTAGCAAACGATAGAAAATCTACTTAGGTATTTATTGTTCCGTCCGTGCGTGGATGCAGATGCACAACTCGCTCGATACACAAATGTTATGCTTTTTGCGACTGGTCGGTTTCACACTGGAAAATTTCTGCCACCAGAACAACTCTGTTTGTAGGCAAGATAGGCAGTGCGTTGAGGTAAAGTTTCTCAAAAAGTTCTTACAGCTTCTACTCCGCACTCTTCTTCTTTTTTTGGCGCTGTAACCGCCTAACCGATTTTGGCCGAGTTCAGCAAAGCACGCCAGTCGTTTCTCCTCTGTGCCAACTGACGCCAATTGGAAACGCCAAGTGAAGTCAAGTCCTTCTCCACCTGATCTTTCCATCGCAGTGGGGGCCTCCCTCTTCCTCTGCTACCACCAGCGGGTTCCGAGTTGAATACTTTCAGAGCTGGAGCGTCGGTGTCCATTCGAACGACGTGACCAAGCCAGCGGAGCCGCTGTATTTTAATTCGCTGCACTATGTCCATATCGTTGTAAAGCTTATACAGCTCATCGTTCCATCGTCTGCGGTACTCGCCATCGCCAACGCGTAAAGGCCCGTAAATCTTCCGCAAAATCTTTCTCTCAAACGCTCCAAGAGCCGCCTCATCGGATGTTGTCATTGTCCATGCTTCTGCGCCATATACCAGCACGGGCATGATG
This sequence comes from Rhagoletis pomonella, assembly GCF_013731165.1. Classification (NCBI taxonomy): domain Eukaryota; kingdom Metazoa; phylum Arthropoda; class Insecta; order Diptera; family Tephritidae; genus Rhagoletis; species Rhagoletis pomonella. Next base: position 30,429,625 of record NW_023458565.1, on the reverse strand, counting down.
AGTGACTTATAGAGCGTGGTTTTCGTACGTCGAGAGAGGACTTTACTCCTGAATTCCCTACTCAGTCAAAAGTAGTACTTGTTGGCAAGAGAGATTCTGCGTTGGATTTCAATGCTGACATTATTATCGGTGTTAATGCTGGTTCCTAAGTAAACGAAATTTTCTAATTTCTCGAAATTGTAACTGTCAACGGTGACGTGGTGCCAAGGCGAACTTTTTCCACAAAACTAGTTCCAAATACAACTTCGAATTCTTGCGTTTTCTTGGTTTTTTAATTCATGGCAGAAATGGCATCATAAAGTTTCTTCTTGTACCGCAAATTATCCTGCTTTCTGATTTCAAGCGCTTTTTAACATAGTAATTGTATTGATAACTTCTTGTACGGGAACCAAGTTATTGTTACATGCAACTTGCAATTGGACCTAGCAAGTTGCAGACCGTTTCCGAATTTTTTGATGATAATACGCGTTGTCACTTGGAGCGCGCAAGTAACATTTGTGGCCGTAGCGTTAGATTGAACGATGCAAAGCAAGGCACGGCAACTCTGCCCGGTGCATGAAACACTCTCCTCCATAGCTTGTAATCGATTATTGATAATGCTGCCACTCCGCTTCAAGACACAAAAGTGTTGGTGTCAAGAAACTATACGCGTTAGATATTTTCAGTTTCTATAATATTTTAAATTCGGGCAAAAATATTTTAATACTTTCCTCACCTCATATCATTTTACAACTGTATAAATAAAAAATGGAATTTCTTCTACTGAGATTTTTCACAGGATTGAGCTCATCGAATAATTTGGCAACGCTGGTGTAAAAGGCGTTTAGGTAGCGGGCGTCGGGATTTCATAGTTTATTAATTTTACAGCTGCTGAACAGCGTTTGCAAAAAGTGTAAAAATGAAGAAAACCAAACCGATACTTCACGACCCTTTAATAATCAATCGTGTAAAACAGGTAAATGTTTTATATGATGCGCAAATTGTCTATCTCTATTTTAACAAATAGTTGAGGTTATGTTTCTGGGGCTTCAAGCGATTGATCCCGGCAATGGAAGCCAGTGCATGTTTGTGGTCAAATTATAATAAATCGTATTTTTCTCGTTTTTACAGTATCTAGAAGAAAATGTTGATAAGAAATTTTTGGATGTAAGTGTTATGACAAGACAATTGATGGAGCGTTATCCAGAATATACGCGTCGCAAGCAAGCGCCTTTTCGGGCTCTAGTTGAGCAGGGTGAGTGCCGTTGTCACATTTCCAAAAATATGCACATGCGATCAAACACAAAAACTAGCTTATGAATTTATTTTCTGATAATTTTAGCTTACCGTGTTGTATCACAAAGCTATGGTTTGGAAAGTCAGCCGTCAAGTGCAGATGAATCGGATGGCTCTGATTTGGAAGTAATGGATGTAAGCGTTCTACAGTTCTATCAATATTATATTCAAATTCATATATTAATGATTAACTTATTTAACTTCTACTTAGGACTCTGTTTCGGGCAATTTGATGAACAATTTAATGAACAATCTGTATCAAAAACCCAAGGGGAACGCTTCAAAGCCTACAGCAGCAAAGCAATCTGCCGGCGAAGCAATTGACATTAGTAGCGATGATGACAGTGCGGATGATAATTGTACCAATGGTAAATCATCGGATGGTAGTAAGTAGCGAAAAGTAAAAATGATCATGTAGGATTTTTAATACAAATTTACTTTTTGAAACAGATGTGAATGCGTCAAGCACAGCAAAATCATTCTCCGGTGTTATTCTTACAAAAAGCAATGCGCCAGTGGAATCATCTTCTAAGGGGTCATCTACATCAGCCACTACGGAAACTACCGGTGTGTTGTCTGTAACATCTGGTGCCCAGAAGCGTCATGAATTTCCCGAGTCCACTGATCCACAACAGCAACCAAACAAAAAGCGTAAGTTGGAGTTGAATGGAGGAATATCTCCACAATATTCAAACGCCAATTTGAATATACGCTTAATATCATTAGAAAAGAACGATAGGACTGCTCTGCCATACGAACGGAGTCAAAATGATCATCAACCGCAGGGCATGCGTCAGCATTTACAGCAGCAGCAGCAGCAGCAGCAACAGAACCAGCGTTTCAGTCGCTTGACAAATTGTGCTCAAGCCAGCGATCCTGCTTCAGGCCCCTTTCCAACGTTGGGTTCAAATCAGTTGAATCAATTACGTCAACGCAAATTCAAGAAAGAGGTTGTATTACGAAAGTCACGTGAAACTTTTCAAGATATTGGTGGCATGGAGAAAACTTTGAAAGAGCTTTGTGAATTATTAATGCATATTAAATCGCCGGACATTTATTTCGTTTTGGGCCTGATGCCGCCACGTGGTTTGCTATTACATGGGCCGCCAGGGTGTGGTAAAACTTTACTTGCACATGCAATTTCTGGGGTAACTATAGGAACTTAACTTTTTTTGATTGTTGTAAGTTGGAATTAAAAAAACTTCTTTTTAGCAACTCAATTTGCCGCTTATAGAAGTCGCAGCTACAGAACTGATTGCTGGCGTATCGGGGGAGTCGGAAGAACGTATACGAGATGTTTTTGAGCAAGCAACTATTTATGCCCCTAGCGTTTTGTTTATCGACGAAATTGACGCTATTTCATCGAATCGCTCTATGGCACAAAAAGATATGGAAAGAAGAATTGTATCACAATTGATTAGCAGCTTAGATAATTTAAAGATGACAGAAGACGGGCAAAGTGTATTGGTAATAGGGGCGACTACACGACCTGATGTGCTTGATCCAGCATTACGTCGAGTTGGACGGTTCGATCATGAGGTTGCTATAGGCATTCCATCGCGTAAGGATCGCAAAGATATATTGACAATAATTTGTTATGGACTCTCGGTGGATCCAAAGTGTGACTTTGATAAAATAGCAGAGCTAACACCAGGTTATGTTGGCGCTGATCTCTTGGCACTTGTTTCACGTGCTGCAACTATAGCTGTGAAGAAAAAGTACGTAATCGAATGAATTGTTTAAATTTACATTAAAGTTAAGAGTGTTCGCTATGCAAAAAACTTGTACAAGTTGGTACCATTTGTCGTTTGGGTAAAAACCCAGTAAAACTTGCAAGAAGAGAGCACAGTTTTGACATTTAATTTGAAGGGGAAGTTGCAAATTCGTGCTGGGGAAATTTTTGCCAGCGAGAATTCACAAGCAGGATTGTGGCACACGGTTGTATTTTTCTCAACTTTAATTCGAATCAGCAAGTTCGTTAAATTTAAAAATTAACAATCTTCTTGCGATTTACTAATGAAAGTATTATGTAAATGTTTGTTGTTACAATGAATTCTAAACATTTGAGAGGTACCCGGCTGAAAAAGCTGTATTCGTAATCGGAACGCAGTGGACACCACTGTCGATATAGGCAATTATAGGAAATCCGACAGTGACTTCCACAAAAAAAATTGAAGCGTATGGTGAAGACTTATAGGTCCTGTTTTGTTTTCCACCTGAAATAATTTAAAAAATGTATTAGGTTCGAGATGCACCCGTGGACGCCAGCTGGCAGGGACGCTTACAAATGTTTGCTAATTCCTGTTCGCGCAAAACTTGTTAAGTTTCTATCTTAGGGAGAGTAAGATACCTTATTCTCTGAATTTTTTTACTGGCTAATTCTTACTGGCATTTGCATAGCGAACAGAACTATTAACATATATTTTCATCCCTCCCACTTTCGCACTTAAGTAAATCCTAATTTAAAGTTATTATTACTGTTATTTACACTGATTGAAATTTTTTACAGATGTGCTGAGTGTATTCGCGCATTCCAGTTAGAATCGCAACGCAACATTACCATCGTCGATTTGGACGATGAGGCCGACGAAAGCGCAGACGTCAGCAGCAAACAAGCAGATCAAAGCAAATCTGGCAAAGATGAAGTCTCAAATGAAACCAATTCCAAATCAAAAGAAGAAACAGTAAATGAAGAGCAATCAAAGGACAAGAACAGCGATGCAAAAGAGGCAGATGCTGACGCTGAGAAAAAAACGGAAAGTAATACCAATGGATCGGCAAAGGAAACGTCATCAAATCCAGATAAAAAAGACACAGAAGCAATGGATGTTGATGATGAAGACCAAGAGTCCACTAAAGGCGAAGAAAATACAAACAATACCACAAAAGTACAAGTGGCTGACAGTAGCGAAAAACCCACTGAAGAGGTTTCTACCAACGAGCAGAGTAAATCAAATGAATCCACAAATTCGACATCGAAGTTAGAAACTATAGCCGACACACAGAATTCTTCAGAACCATCACTTTTAGAACTCTTAAATTGGCTGGATAATCCACCTTCGGATTTGTCATACGCTACCGAATTCTGCATAACAGTGGATGATTTCTTAGAAGCAGTGAAAGTTGTACAACCGTCATCGAAACGTGAAGGCTTTATAACAGTGCCTGATGTAACGTGGGCCGATGTCGGTTCATTACATGATATACGTGAAGAGTTGCAATTGGCAGTGCTGGCACCAGTCAAATTTCCCGAGAAGTTAATTACATTAGGTTTGACGGCGCCTTCCGGTGTGTTGCTGTGTGGCCCGCCAGGTTGTGGTAAAACTTTACTTGCCAAAGCTATAGCCAACGAGGCAGGCATCAATTTTATATCAGTTAAGGGACCGGAGTTAATGAATATGGTAAGTACACTCCCCCCCTGAGAGTCAAATAAACCATAATCTATATATTCCTCTTGGTAGTATGTGGGTGAAAGCGAGCGTGCAGTGCGCGCGTGTTTCCAACGGGCACGTAACTCGGCGCCATGTGTAATTTTCTTTGATGAGTTTGATTCTTTGTGTCCGAAGCGATCGGATAATAATGAAGGTGGTTCGGGAACGCGTGTTGTCAATCAATTACTTACAGAAATGGATGGTGTTGAAGAACGTAAAGGAGTCTACATTTTGGCAGCAAGTAATCGGCCAGACATAATAGATCCAGCTATACTACGTCCCGGACGTTTGGATACTATACTCTATGTAGGGCTGCCGCAGAAAGAAGAGCGCGAGGAAATACTAAAAGCTACAACAAAGGTGAGAATCAAAAAAAATAAAAAACAAAAAAATTATAAATAAAATATTATTTTTTTTGAGCTAAAAAAAATTACATAATCTTCAATTAACAGACAAATACAAAAAAAATAAAATAACTTAAAAAAATATAAAAAATTAATAAATTTTAAATTAATAAAAAAAAAGAAATGAGAAACTAAAAGCAAATAAAAAATAAGAAACAAAAAATAACGTAAAATAAACTAGAAAAAAATTAAAAATCTAAATATGAAAGTTAAATAAAAAACAAAAATTAAAATGCGGTTCAAAAGCAAATAATAAAAAAGTAAATTACAAAGTTAAATAAAATAAGAGAACTTTAATAAGACATTGAAAAAGACTTGAAATAATAAGATTAAATAGAAAAACAAGTAATAAATAAAATATGTATAAGTAATAATAAAAACATGAATTCAAAAATTAAAACAACAGGAATAAACAAAAAATAAAAAAAAATATAAACAAAAAAAAATATAAAAAGTAGAAAAAATGAAGTACTTGTCCGGCTCAAGTTTGATAATGATTTTCTCATTGACACAATTATTTCATTCTTACATATTTTGAATAGAATCGTACACGACCTGAATTAGCTGATGATGTAGACTTTGCTGAACTAGCCGAAAACTCTGATGGTTATACCGGTGCTGATTTGGCTGGCCTAGTGCGGCAAGCAGCAATGTTGGCCCTGAAAGAGTCTATACAAAATCCGGATTCTACAGATTTACGTGTACGAAAGGAACATTTTGATCAAGCGCTGAAACTATTGCGACCTTCAGTTACTCCACAGGTTAGTTAATACACATAGTACCTACTTTCAGTAAGTTAAAAAAAAAAAATATATGAATAACTTCATTTGTTTCAGGATCGCAAAAATTACGAAAAATTGCGTTTAAAGTACGCTGCACCGAGAATCCCCACAACTGCGACAGATAATGCAGAATAAATATTTTAGAAATGAATATAAAAAAAAAAAGTTCGCGATAGTTTACGATTAAAAAAGGATAATTGTTGTAGCTCATCGCATCAGCAACTACAAAATATGCGTTTTTAATACATAAAAATACATTACTCAATCCGATTGGCGTTACTATCCTTGTTCCGGCATCTCATCCATGTACAAGTTCTAGCTTAGTTTTCAGCAAGTGTTTAGAGTATGACTTGAATTTAATTTTCCGTTAACAATTCACGCTGTGAATTAAATTTCGTTATATGTATTTTGTAAATCATAAAAACATTCACTTATGGATTATAAATAAAGCGAAATGTGCATGTCTAAAGGTATGCAACAGATGAATTGTGCGCAAGAAGAATTTATTTAATCTTCGAAAATATTGCAAATGCTTACCTCACTTTTTAAATTTTGGATTTCATTACCTTTTAGAATTGCGCATATGTACGCTCATGCATCTCTTAATTTATACAAAAAAAAAGTAAAAATACTAAACGAAAAGAAATTAACTCTTAACACACATATTCATATACATACATATTAGTAAATAAAACAAAACACTCTTGTCTTTGGTACATCAGAATATTGCTTATTTCACTGAAATACAAAATATGCAATAAATTTTACAATTTATAAACGATTTATTCAACACTTGACAGGCACTTGTGTATTTTTTAAGACATCATTATTGATGAGGGGCAGAGCTGCATCGTAGAATGGCTGCTTATCAATTGTCGATGTCGGATGCTGCTTAGTAATTTTCATGTTTGCCCGTTGCAGCTGTGCCGTTTGGTCTTTAGTGGTCGCTGTATTGGACAACAGCGTTTCTGCTGGATATAAACATGGTGGCACTAGATCGTAAGCCACTTTACACATCTCCCGTATGCCGAGCCAACTTTCATGCCCAATGGGACTGATCGACTCCGCTGGCGGCTGGAAGCCCAAAGTATGTGATGGCAGTTCCATAACTAAAGCTAATGGTACTTGTATTACTCCGAAAGCATAGTCAACAATTGAGCCCGATATACGACGTTTGCTTAATCTAAGAAATATGAGAATACATATTGCAAAAGATTAAATGTGCATTCTTTTTTATTTTAATTTCAAACTTTCACATCTACGAACATGGCTATGCTTCCGACACGATAGTGGCGTCCGTTGTAGGCTTTAATGGCGTTGCGGCCGGTTAATGCCAACTTTTCCAATTTCTGCCATGTCTCAGGAAGCTCTCTGGAATGGTATTTAAAAGAGAACGGTATTTAATTTATATATGGTATTGTATCGCACGTTTGATAATATACAGAAGTATTTCAAAATTTAAATTTTGTAGGAAAACGCAATCAAAGTTTGTCAAAGTTAGATCAGTTCATACAATTGGAATACCAAAAGACTGATGGAAATATGCATATTCTTTTTATCAAGCTTATTGTATGTTGAAATTTCCAAAAAAAACGTAGATTTTGAATTACATGAACGGAAATATTGGCCCCTATTATGAGTTGCATTCGATTTTCGACTGTGGTCGAAAGTGCTCAGCGAACGAATTTTCATTTGGTATTATGGCGCTCATTCGATGAAGAATAGCGCTATTGTGAATTTCGCTCGTTTAGGTTGTTCACAATAGTATATTTTTCACCGCTGAGAAGCTTTGTTTACAAATCGAGCAAACTAAATAGTGTGCTTATACATATTTATGTAAATTTGTTCTAATTAAAATGAAGTAAAAAAGAAAGCAAGTTTATAAAAACGTGGTAAAATGAGCACAACGAGTCCTGGTTCAACGATTCGTCAGAGGATGAAAGCTTAGTAAACTGGCCAGAAGTAGCAAATGTTTAAGAGAGTTTAAGTTTATTAGTCTTTCGAATATATTTTTATATAAAATATATTTAAGAAATTTGTCTACAGATTCATTAAAAAGTTCCGACCATCTAAAGAGGCGTTTGTGAGCCAAATCTATTTAAAATATTTTAAAACTATCAACAGCGCTACGATTTTGTTCTCAGAGATCGTGCCAACAGAGTATTGGGATTTTCTTTCACAAGTAAATCCAGCCTTTCGAGCTTGTGTTTAGTATTCACGATGTTAGAACTGCATGAAATTAACAAAAATTGTTTAAAATTAGTATCTAGCCGCCAAAATTTAAGAAAACATATACAAAATCATACATTTTTCACAATTTTCTAACACTTCGCTACACCATCGAAAGCAAAATTCTGTTCGACAGAAAATTCGATACTCAACGAAAATTTCGACACGCTTGCATAGCTCATAATACGAATTTCACTTTCGAGCTTCGATCTTCGATAGCCAGCGAAGATCGAAAATCGAATGCAGCTCATAATAAGGGCCATTAGCTCTGATCCAGTACTCCATGAACTTACAGGATTTTACACGAACTTACAGGAAGTTGCAGGAAAAATGTTCCCGTACTCCAAAATCCTGTAATTGAGAGCGACTTTTGGAGAGTTGTGTACAGATTGAAGTTGCAAGAAATTACCCGAACTTTTTCTTCTGGTAAAATCATGAAAAGTGTCAAGCAATCACTGGTTGACGTTTTTACAGGAAAAATGGTTTTTTGTTCCCGTACTTTTTGTTGTTACTCACTTTTTACTCTCACTTCAGAGAGTAATTTTGCTGTTTGACAGTTTTACAGGTTTTTTCACGAAAAGTATTGGATCAAAGCTATTAAATATCACCCGATCATGAAACCATTTTTGATGACTTCCAGAAAATAAGTATATGAATCGAGATTCCTAAAACAATCAAATATTAATAATAATAGATTGGCGCTTACACATATCGAGCCCTAAACGCCAAAATAACGTGAGCGACGTTTTTTTTTATACCCGAGCGCACTTGTGCACAAGGGTATATTCATTTTGTTCACATAACAGTTGTTTGTAACAGCCAAAACGAATCGAGATAGATATAGACAAATGTATACATAAATGCTCAGAATAAATAGAGAAATCGATTAAGCCATGTCTGTCTGTCCGTCCGTCTGTCCGTCTGTCCGTCCGCCCGTGTACACGATAACTCGAGCAAAAATTGAGATATCTTAACGAAATTTGGTATGTAGGTTTCCGTTAACCCAAGGTAGGTTGGTATTGGGCGAAATCGGACTGTAACCACGCCCACTTCCCATATAACGGTAATTTTCAGAAATACGAAAACTGCGATATTTTAGTAATAAGATTATAAATTTTTCGAAAATGGGCGTAGCCACGCCCACTTATGGTTACATATGTATATCTTGGTAACCGCTGCACCAATTACTTCCAAACTTGGCACAGTTGTTGGCCTTGGTGCAGCATAATAAATGGCCGAAAATTTGAAAAATCGGACAATAACCACGCCCACATCCCATATAACGGTAATTTAAAGAAATACAAAATCTTCGATAAATCAGTAAATATTAAAGCTAATTTATGCAAAATTGATGCTTGCAACAATTCTTTACCAAGAAATACGTTTATGAAAAAATTTTGGAAAATGGGCGTGGCACCGCCCACTTATGATCACATATATTTATATCGGTAACCGTTCTACCAAATTGTACCAAACTCGGTATTTTTATTGTGCTTGCCACATAAAAGCAAAACGTTGAAAATTATTGAAATCGGACTAAAATTACGGCCGCTTTTCATATAACGGTAAATTTCAGAAATGCTTGAAACTTCAAAAATTCGAAATTTAAGGACGCTAATTTACTCAAAATTGATACACCCCGGCTTACCATCTAGCGGCAGCTTTCGGAAAGGTGAAAAAACATATATTTAATACTTGCGCCGGGTATTTAATGTTCGGATCCGCCCGAACTTAGACTTTCTTACTTGTTAATTTTATTTTTGATGCAGAAATGCATCTAGTGCCATAGGAATATTTCTGCATAAAAAAATTTCAAAAATTTTTAAAGAAAATGTCGTTTACATTTGTGGCATGCGCCTTGATGTAGCAAAGCTTCAATTACAAACGTGTATGTACGCTTTTAATCTTCGTATTCGTGCTCGTATAAGTCATCCTCTTTTTTTTCGTTTTGGACTTCGTATTCATCTTTGTCGTGGCCTCGTCTTCATACCGCCAGCTGATTGGAAGATCGCCTTATTTCAGCTGCCGGTTCGAAAACGCGCTATCTCAGCAAACGGTTGAAGAACGGCCTATCTTAGAATTCGTTTCAAAAACGCCCCATCTCAATATAAATTCAATATATCGGCAGCTGAGATAGGGCATTTTCGAATATCCAGCTGAGATAGGTCGATCTTCCACTCAGCGGTCGATATACTATGTTCTAAGTGCTTTCAATGCTATTTTGAAAGAAACTTGTATCATCAAAGTTAACGAGCTGAGCGTGTAAAACAATGCTACATACTACTCATACTCGGAGAACACTTTTAAGTACTAAATACTAGACTCCCTCTCACCGCACTTTAAACGCATGAACTCACTTGCAATATGCCCACGGGTACATAATACACTCGGCATACGAGTGCAATGACAGAAAGAATAATAAATGCTGCTTATTCTTTTGCAAAATATTGCGAATTGCTCGCGTTTCCGGTTCAGAAAAAGGTTTCACACCTTTATAGGTATTGCGTGTGACTTTCGACGGACCATCTTCCCAGTGAAAATCATAATTACGATTACAATCGGTACCGATGTGACGAGTATGACTGATTGGTCGACGATTTTTGCGCCAACGACGATTCTTTGTGAAAGTGTACTCGTAGCCATCGGGATTCGTGACGGGCACAATGATGAAGCGCAACTTACGCAACAACTCGTAGTTGCGTATATGCTTTTCGGTTAGCTGATAGATGCAGTTCAGCGCCACAGCGATGGTGATCCATTCGCGTGCATGGGTGCCACCTTCGATGAAGATCATATTACGACTATGGAATGTACTCTGAACTCGGTTAGTTGACGGAGGCGGCGGCGGCGGCGCGGTGCCTGTTTTATCCATATAAGTTCGTCGTGTACGGTGTCGTTCGATGCGATCCATATTCTTTTCGCTATTCCAATCGATTTCGATAGCTTTCAGCGCGCGACGTTCGTATGACTGACCAAGCGTATGCACCGTGACAAAGCTGTAGCGGTTCTGCAGATATTCCAAGTAGAGATTGATCTCATCGTGACGCAAGTAACCGTGCAGCACGTCGGGGCGTGGCACAACAAGTTTCCTGAATTTCGATAGAGAAACCGTCTTTTTGGCGCGCTTTTTGGTAGCGTGCTTCTTCAATTTGTGCGGCATTTCACTATTTAATTATATAACTCAAAAGAGCGTCGTGGGATTTTCACTTAAAGTGTTGCAAAGATTTTTAATTTTTTAATGACATTTATTAACATTTAATTTTATAAAATTACTCGTTTAATCAGAATACAAGTTTAAAATTTTGAGACTTAAAATTTAATTATTATTTTTTTTTTTTAAACTTTCACCAGAATTTGAACGAAGGAAATTACAAATGTAAAAAGAAAACTCTCTGTTGTTAATGTCAGCCCGATTTTCGAAAATGGATTTTGTAAAGAGTTTCCAAGTCCTTCGTATGCCGCGTTTTGTTAAACTCTACCGCCTGTTAGCTGTGCGCCGAATGGTGAACGGAATGAGCATTCTTTGTATGAGTAGCATACATTGGAGCTATTTTGCAAACAGCAAAACGAACTGTTAAACTTATGCTTCTTACGTATATATGTATATATGTACATTAGACCGTACCAGAAAAAAAGTTCTCGGTACACCCCTAATTCAAATGTATTTTTGCAGGGCAATTTCGATAAAATTTTTTCCCCCCCGAACGTACTGGTCGGCTTTTCACCTTTTTTCATATCATATCTCCACCATTTACAGTCGGATTTTAAAGTTTAATAAATCGCTGTTCTTGTCCTGAGAAAATTCTTTTTTGTTCGAAAGTTCATTGACCACAAGTACCCCATTCTAGTACTTACCCACCAGATCTCAGTTCCTACCACCTTAATGCCAGTAAATTAAAGCTCCCTAAAAATCATTAAACCCTTGATAAGAAAATTTCTTGATTATTTCAGCAAAACTACCAAACAAAATTTTTTTTCCGAATTGTAGGTTTCACCGAAAAAATGTAAAAAGGTTCAGCCAAAATCTTTTTTTTCGAAATTGCCTTGAAAAAAAATACTTTCGACTCAGCGTTGTACGGCGAACTTTTTTGTTTGCCTGTCAGTTGTTACGGCCTAATGTAAATCCATGCACGTAAGTATCATTACGTATACGTAAATTGATACATGAAAGTATGTATGCGACTGGATGTGACATCAAAGAGCCCTCATTCCACTTGCGATAGCGGTAATTTTATTACCCAGCTGGAAATTTGAAAAAACGTTGCCATTTTTAAAAGCAAAACAATAATAGAGTTAACTGAGAAATGAAGGAATGACGCTTTAATATCTAGAACGATCACAAGTACTCGCAATGATAAAAGTATTCGCATTCCTATTCGTATTTGCATTCGTATTTGTATCAGTGTTGCCGCATCAAATACATTTTTTCTAACAAAATGTTCACATAAAATCCACCAAAAGTTCTAAACCATTTCAACAGTTTGAACAAAGCCGATTTTCAAAGAAAAATCACCAAATTTTGAAATTCTTTCTTAAGAAAAGCAATTTCAAAATTTATGTGTCTGAATAAAAAACCGACACTCTTTGCTTCATATCAATGGTACCAGTATATTTCATTTATCTTTTTCTGTAAATACGAAAGATATTTATTTTTGCAAATTTTCACTTGAATTTGAGTTTTTAAGCTGCTGCACCTTCTTAAAAATTGTTTCCAACCTACTAGAGAAAATGGCCAACCAATTTTAAAAATATTTTCGAGATAAAGCCTTCTCAATGAATTTTTGTTTTACTTGACATCATTTTTTAATGTTTAATTTTACTTATCGATTAAACTTAATTTTCATTTTTAACAGGCGGCAACCCTTCTTAAAAACATCTTCGAAACAAAGCTTTCTAATATCTCTTTCGATTGACCCTAATATTCTAATACTTTACTTAACTTATGAAAAAATTAAATTTGACTTTTGAAAAGGTGGCAACCCCCTTCAAAACATTTAAAAAAAAAAATTTTTTTCTCTTGCGTTGCCACCCATATTGTAATAATTCATTAAACATATTAATAAAATTTAATTTAATTTTTTCAGTAGGTGGCAATCCTGTTAAAATGTTTTCGTAACAAAGCTTTTTTAAATCTTATTCGTGTGTCACTTATATTGTAAAATTTCGATGAACCTATTGTTTAACGTAGAATCTAAGTTTTTAAGCAGGTGTCATCCTTTTTCAAAAAATATTCCACATTTTAATCCGGATATGATCTACATATCTATACAAAGAAAGACCAACAAACAGACAAATTTTCTTATATAATAACTTGTAAACTAAATTACTAAACTGGTGGCAACCCTGGTAAAAACATTTTCCAAAAAGATAAAGATTGAAAATACTTTATTTAACTTGTTAATTAAATTCATTTTGAGTTTCTAAAGGGGTGGCAGCTCTTTTTAAGAATATTTTTGATACCCATATTGAACTATTTCCTTTAACATGTTAATTAAATTGATATTAACGTTTTGAACATGTGGCAACCCTCTAGACAATTTTTTCGAAATAATTGTTTAGTTACAAAGTTACGATTTTTTATTTAACTTATTAATTAATCGATTTTAATTTTTTTCATAGGTGGCAGCCCCTTTAAAAATATTTTTGAAATAAATCGTTTAGGAAACCCTTTTGTTTGACATGTAGAGTAGAATCGTCGCTCAACAGTCGAATGCAATTTTTTTATTTACATGGATGCCGTACAAAATTTAATTATTCTTGAAATATAAGCAATAAATCAAAAATTCCAATATAGTGGCCTAAGTTTTTCTTACAGGGACACGCCATTTCACCCACCTACAGCAAATCAGCTTAAATACATATCGTTAAAGTTTCTTTTTTGGCTGTGTTAAATACTCGCAGGATTTAGCGGCAGCTCTGCCGGAAGTTCTCATTGGCCTAAATTGGTACAACTTCTTATTAGTTGGGTATGGTCGCTAAACACGAGACCGGCCAACTACCTTTTCATATTTCCAACGTATTTTACATACATATGTACAATTATAATATTTTCATACAAACTATGCAGATTATGTATCTATGTATGTACATTAGACCGTACCACTTTACAAACAAATAAAAAAAGGGTTCGCCGTGCACTCTTGAGTAGTCTAAAGTATTTTTGTAAGGCAATTTTGAACAATTTTTTTGTTCGGTGACATTTACATTAGGCCATAAATATTTTTTTAATTGATTCTAATGAAATAATCGAAATACTTCGTTAACAAAAGTTTAACGATTTTTAGTGAGCTTTAATTTACTGATATTAGGGTAGTACCTTATCGTGAATGTGAAATGGCGACACCTACGTTAAAAAAAAATGGAATTGCCCTCGAAAAGAAATACTACCTTAACAAAAGTTTAATGGTTTTAGATGTTATTTTTTCGCTCAAAAATAATAATTGTTATTGAGTTTTATTTTTTCACTTAAGAATAATGATTATTCAATAAACTCAAAAGCTATACCGCCATTATTTCTGACGAATCCTTTTCATAGGTAGCGACATCCTAATAAAAGGAATAAGTCCCAAAATTTTCAGGTCAAAATTTCAGTTGGTTGCGCCTTTTACATTTTGTAGATAATAATTTTTTTTAAGTGGAAACTTAAAACTCGACAATATCTAATTATTATCGCTGAGTGAAAAAAATAAAAATCAACTGATAGTTTTTTTTGTTGAGCGAAAAAATAAAACTCAATAAAAATATTTTTTTTAAGCCAAAAAAATAAAAATCATAAAATAAAGATTACATGCTGATTTACATTATTTTACTTCTAATGATTACCGTCCCAAATTGCCTTGCAAAATTACTTTTAACTCAGGGGTATACGGATAACTTTTTTTGTTTGCTTGTAAGGGGGTATGGTCTAATGTACATTATGTATGCATATAAACATTTACGATTACATGTATATATGCAAATGTAATTCTTCGCTTCTTTTCCTTGCCAGCTGTTATGCTGTGCATTTTGGCCGCCAAAGTTTTCTGCACGTGCACATTTTATTGTAAATATGTAAATTAGTAAATAAAAAAAAAAATGCGGCAGTCAGCTGGCTGTTGCTCTAAGGTATTCCTTATGAAGGAAAACTAAACACTGAAGTTTACTGAGTCGCTTCCAGTAATCCTTGGAACTTATTCCAACTACTTATTATAGAAAATAAACAAAATTGTATCCAACATTTACATATGTAAACATACTTATGTATGTATGTAGACGCACGAACAATCCATATATCCATATTTATTATAACTATAGTATATGTATGTATGCATGTATATACTAGAGTGGTCCTTAAATGTAGGAAGCAAATTTTTACATCAGATTTCCTAAACCTCAACTCCTACGTCGATGCTACTATAGTCGAAGATTGATTGATTTTAAGAACCACCCTAGTATATACGTATGTATGTACATAGTATTCGCAGACACTTTGCCAAAACCAGCTTAATTTCTAACCAGTTGATTTGCAATTTAGCATTTTCCTGACGTCTCTCCTTTTTTGTGGTTTTTTTTT
>NW_023458565.1:30408444-30413942 GCF_013731165.1 Rhagoletis pomonella | reverse complement strand
CAGTTGCCACTAATTGCTTCCGTTGTTTTGTGTACTCGTATGAAAATTAAAAATACCTACAAACACTCAAATTTGATACAAGTGCTGATCAAGTTTTTCAAGTGGCATTGCTTGGAATGGATGCTTTTTGTCTTTTGAGTTGCAAAACATGGCCCATTGTATCAAATGTTGGTAGTTTGAATCTGCATAAAGCATTAAAGAACGATTTTTTTTTAGTACTGTCAGCTATTTGAACCACTAACCACTCGCCTACAGCAGCCACCATTGAATGAAAAAAAAAAAAAATTCTAAATTGACAGCAGGAAACTTTTACGAGAGAAATTAAGCAACGAGCGACTTCAATAAATATACTGCATGAAAAACATTTATTTAACCTGGTGAAAATGTTATCCAAATATGACGTAAATAGCAGAAATTATTCGGTAGAGTGATTTCCAATTTATTTTTTGCTACTTGCAAGGTGTCCAGCTGTAAAAGAAATCAAGCAGAACATAAGAGATTGTTCTGCTTAAAACCAATATCTGCGTATATAAATAGAAATATTTACTACTATGAAAAAAATTTATTGCTAAAACTAACAAATAATTACTTTCGGTGCACTCAATTGCCGGTACGAGTGTCAATGACTGGGACAATTTGTTGTTGTTGTTCATTGCTTTGTTTATATTATAAAATGGTTCCTTTTTGAACTTAAATTTGTTTTTCTTTTGTCGTTTTTTTAATTCTCTGCCTCCGGCCATTGTTATGCTATCAATGGGCACATCGAATTTTGGTGGTACTGTTTTGTTTTGGTGTGGGGTTTTGGTTGCCGGATATACGAGTAAGCGTGTATTACGCGCGAGTAAATACGTCAGCAAGATAAGAAGTTAATATTATTATGCACACTCATGGACAAAAAAATAGGTGTGCGACATTTTGATTGGTCTTGGCCATATTTCTGTTGTTTATTTAACGCTTATCAATTTTTTATAAAAGCCCAGCTCATTATACTATAACAAGCACCATGTAAATGCACATTTCATAATGTGTATGAAAATTAGAAGAATTCTAAAAAAATTTCACCAAAATTTAAAAGTTTTGAATCAAAAGTTTATTTATAATTTTTGGTATGCATTTTGATAGCCCATTTCATTTTAAATTTAGTATAACTAATAAATTAATATTTTTTTTTTATGTATTTATGGCAAGATAGAAATATGATCGATAGAAATGTCCAATATGCACAACCACGGTAAAATGCCGAATTGGAACTTAGTTGCGAAAATAAGGCATTCCCACAATTTATAGTTTAGAGATAAAAGAGACTGATGCTTTGGCTTGATGAATTTCCGAGCACAGCCATAATTCGATATTGGCAGAGCGTACAAATGCAACAGCCAGAATTTACATTTGATGGAATATCATATTTTATAAAGAAAATATATTGGAAAATCCGCATACTTATCTAAATATATGTAACGGAGACGAACACTTTAAATACTCGACAGCTAGAAGTACTCTAAGGCCTAGGGCATCTGTCTGTAAGGCTTCTTCTACAGAGAGGCTTTGACTAACAAATCACTGACTACAACATCGAAGTTCCTTATACATTTTAAGCAAAGTCAAGATTAGTGTTGCCAAATGTCCCGTATTTGCCGGGACGTCAGGTATTTTGCATCAAATTTGAAATCTTCCACTGGGACAACATTTTTCCCGAATTTTCGACAATTTCATTATTAATTTCAACCTGTAAATTTCCACTCAACATGGTCATGCTTTAAAGCGGCTATTGTGAGTAGGTCATTAGCGAGCATTATTGCATGCAACTCTGTAAGACAAATATAGCTAAAAATTATAGTTGATTTTTTAGTTTTTTTGTTGTGTAGGCTGTTGCGAATTTTCTTCCATATCGAGCCCTAACCGCCAAAATAACGTAAGCGACATTTTTTTTCAAAATTTTCTTTTTGATGCAGAAATGCATCTAGATGCTCTAGGAATATTTCTGCATCAAAAAGAAACTTTTGAAAAAAGTGTCGCTTAAGTTATTTTGGCGGTTAGGGCTCGATATAATGCATGAACAAAACTGACTTTTATATGAAAGAAAATGCGCAACACCCTCCACAAAAAAAATCTAAAAAATCAATGCTAATTTTTAGCGACTTGAAAGTGGCACTTTTTTGTACTAAAATGAGCTACATACTCGAAGTCGAAATTGTTAACTTTTTGCGTTTTCGTTTCTACAAAAAATGTTGCCTTCTCATTGCCCTCTTTTTAGTATTTGTACGTAGAGGGCATAGAGAAGGTAAAATTTTTCGGTAGAAACGAAAACGCCATTTAATTAGTTTTTGTGAACTTTGTGCAAGCTTTGAAAGCTTTATTTACGTGGTATCTAATGTAGATCGACCCATATTTTAAATTAAAATTATTAACAATAAATAAATAAAGAAAAGTTCCAACAGCATCATTTTGAATTTTTCTGCTATTATTTTGACCGCAATTGTATAAGACTTTGTTTTTATGGTTTAAATTTTCTGTGAAAATTAAAAAGTGTTGTCATGAAATAAACGTAATTTATCATAAGTTCATAACTAATCTGAACATTACTTCGTTGAAATGGATCACCTTGTTAATATATGGTTCGCAGTTAAAGAAAATCATTTATTTCTCATTTGTCCCGTTCAATTTTTGTAAATCCCGTATTTTTAGGACAAATTATGCGTTTGTCCCGTATGACTAAAAAAACATCTGGCAACACTAGTCAAGATACCAATCTCAGACTGATCCGAAATGGACCTAGGACGGGATATCTAGATTCATGCAATACTTTCCAAGCTGAAATATATATAAAGTTAGTAAGGACCTTGCTCTCTGAAAGCTACCTTTGGAAAACACACCGCCACTATATCTTGGTTCCGGGACATGGCGGTATTACAAGAAATCAGGCAGCAAATAAGTGCGAGAGAAAAGAGTATCATAATATATTTGTGGAAACGAATCCAATCATTCAAACTCCTCCGATATTACTGATCAAACAAATCTCGCTGAGCGAAGAGAACGGGATTTACTGAGACTATTTTATCGGAAAATCAAGCTTCTTGTGTTAATATTAATCAAACACTGGTCTAATAGCCACATGATTTTGTAGAATGGCAAACCTCCAAGTGAATTTCTGTCACACCACAACTTGGAGGAGAAGCACGGCCAAGCATTAAAAAATGTGTAAGTGCCAAATAAATATTTGTTTATTTTTAAAATTTGAAAGAGATAGTAGGAATTAGATAAGTATCCATTTCAACATAATGAGCTCAAAATTATTAAACATTCCGTTCACTTTATTCTGCAGCGAAGCATTGACGGCGAACAGGTTTCTGCAATTTTTTGTCATTTCGAATTTTTAATTTTAATGTTGGTGGTCTGGTTAATCAAGTAAAAAAACAACAAGACTTTATAGAACTTGCGTAGCTTTGTATACAAATATAAGACCAAAACGTATTTCTATAAAGAACTGGTAAAATCACACACACTCATATGTAAGTGTGTAACACACACCAATAAAAAAAGTGACCGTAAAATTGTATGATTAAAATGACTTTCAATATAATATTGGCGAAAGTGTCCAGTCGGCAAAATGAGAAGCGCTTCTAAATAAACCCCTCCGGGAAGGTGTTTTTTCAATAAGCCACCCTCTATGGAACCTATATGGGGGATCTTACAATAGCTCTGCCATTCAAAGGTAGAAGAAAAGTTGTAGTGACGTGTCGGTGCATGTCTGGTGCAAAGCTAGATTTAAAATGTGTCATTATGTGACGCTCTTGAAACAATTTTGAACAAAATAAAAATGGAGTGAAGAGGAGAGCAGGGAAGGCCTGTCGCTTCAAAAAATCTGAAGTACTTGAAGGCTGGTTATGTTCTAATTCTGCCGACTGGGCAACTTTAAAACGTACACTCATACAAAAGCGATACAATTAACAGCAGCAGGAATAGAATACTGAAACCGCTTCATGATGAAGCTGATCGATTGGCACGTGCCCGCCCTGTTGGCGATGAAATCTTTAGAATACCGCATACAAGACTTCTCACTTCGGGGGCAGGGGGATAAATAAGAAGTCAATAAAAAATGAAGGAAATAATTAAGAATTTTGGTTGGTTTGCGTCATTGGACAAACCCTCTCGCGCGGCTATGAATAGCTCTGGCAGCAAAGCGTAACAATCGCGGCAACTGAAACGGTTTACAAGTCACCACAGCTCAAGTGTGACCGTCAAGTCGACGTCAATGAGCAGTTAGATTTTAGGCAATCAGAAATTACAGATGAGATCAAGCAGAACTATTTTGAATAATTTGACTAATTGGCTCCATCAAAATATTATACATAAAGTGATATTACAAAGTTGCCAATCACCCGCCGGCCCTTCCGCTGGGAATCACCGCTCAATGCGAGTTTTGTGTTCCGGCAGGTGGCTGGTCAGCGCTTGAGATGCCCACTAGTTGCTGCTTAGCGCAACACTTACGCATGCGTACAGCATCAATGTCCAGTTAAATTATACAATCTATTGTATCGGCGGTTCAACGGTCCATCGCGTCCGCATAAAAAAAAAAAACAAATTCTAAATAAATAATTTATTTTGTTAGCAGCATCTACAACAGAAACACATAAAATGAAATGAAATGAATTAAATAACAAGCCATATAGTCGCTGACTTGCCGATCAATTAACCTTGACACTCACTTTTTCTTAGCCACTACCTCAGCTGCCTATGCACAACGAAAGCAACAATAACAAATAGCGGCCGATCTCCTTCTTTTTTTTCGACAAGATTTAATTGTGCGGCTGCTGGTAGTGCTGCTGCTGCTGCTACTTTTAACGCGTTTTTTCGGTTTCAACATCAGCTTCATTATTTTAATTTCTTATTCAAATCCATTTTTAGTTTTTTTATTTATTTTTTTTGTGAACATATTTTTCTACTTCTAATCATGCGCTCGTCTTCTTTCTAAGTCAAGGCGGAAGGTGAACATCAGTCTGCGGTACAATCGATAGCGGTACGGACGTGGTGAGCTCTAAGCAGCTACGGTTGGCGGTACGGTTGGTTGTTGTTTTTGATTTTGTGCTCTGTAAAGAATTGCCTAAAAAGTGTTAAGACTAAATTAAAATAAATTCTTAAAGTGTTTGAGTTTATGTGTGTGTCTGTGTGCAACTATTGGCAACAGTTTTAAGAAATAAAAATGTATTAATCTTAAAAATCTTGAAAAAAGTCCCAAATGAGCGAAGAAAATTCAAAAAAAGCTTTTTAATTTGTTTTGCACAAAACGCTCCTGTGAAAAACTGGTATTTTTGATGAAAATCGGCATTTTAGAATTGAATAAGGGGGAAGCAGTCAGCGTGACTTAGATTTTTAAAGAGTTTGGCTTTTTGATTTTTTCATGTCATTATGAAGCCGGTAGTCAGGTTGTCTTTTATTTATTTATTTATTTTTAAGTTTTTCATAGTTTCTCATAGAAAAGGATATTACCATCATTCATT
>NW_023458565.1:30406626-30408273 GCF_013731165.1 Rhagoletis pomonella | reverse complement strand
ATTTTCATACGAGTACACAAAACAACGGAAGCAATTAGTGGCAACTGTAAGCAAAAACAAAAAAATTATAAAAAATGTACTATTTGTGTACGAAACACCAACAACTGTAAACATCAGCTGCTAGGCTGAAGTTGCTGAAGATCAATTATGAATGATGACAGATAAACAGAAGTAAGATAAGAGCCAATTCAAAAAAAAAAACACTTCCAAGAAACCATATCAACAGTTACATTAGACATTAATTCATTTAAGACTTGCAAATGAATACATAAATACATACAGTGACGAACGAAAGTATTGGCACGGTGAATTTTTCACAATTGATGCAAAGTTTTTTATTCTAAGTTATTTTCGATCATTTTTAATAAAAGTATAGTTAAATTTTTTAATTCTAAGTAAGCAGTAAGTTCAAGCGGCCGCTGTGGCGTTGTGATAAGCAGTGCGCGCTTCCACTCCGCAGGGCCTGGGTTCAAGCCCTTGTCAAAGCAACATCGCAAATAAATATAGAAAAAAGGTTTTTACTTAACACCGGTCACCCCTTGGCATAAAAATACAGTCGCCGCCCGGAGTCGGCGTACAACTGTAGGTCGCTCCCCTTTGTGTGACAAAATCAAGGCGCACGCCACCAAATCGGAGGAGAAGATCGGCCAAACACTAAAATATGTTATAAAAAAATATCGAAAATAAATTAGAATAGAAAACTTTTGTTCGTCACTGCATGTACTTCTGATGGCACTCAAACTAATTTATTTCCTGTAGAGATACAGATACTAATCGAATTTTAATGCGAATGCTCGAATACAGTTTACGACGGAAATTTTCATTTTATTTTTTGTTATTTTTGCACGAATGCCTGGCAATTTCCGGTTCTCAAAAATTATATCAAAATCAAATGATATGTGGTATAGAAGATGTTAACTTAAATAAACAATAAATATTACTGATGCAATCAAAATCGATCGTAATTATTCAAATGAGGATATTCACCTCAGGGAAGACCTTGAAATAGCAACAGTACGCAGCTGCCCATCCAAATATCTTCTTCGCTAATTGGTTTGCGTTTACTTCTTTTATTTAACGGAGCTTAGGTGTAGATACTGTGAAAATTTGGTAGTGAAGCCACTTGTATGCTGATTATATGTAGATTCAATTAGGAATTTCTAAGAATATCTTATTTCTGTGAAATGTGGTAAATACGCCAGTGGTGGGAAAGATGCTCCGATAACTTTCGATTTCTTATTATAACTCTTTAACATTTGGTTTTGTTTGCAATCCAATTTTTTCTACAAAAGTTTTTCAGTATTTTCCCGAGTATGCTTTATATTAGAGATGTGCGCTTAATCAATTAATCGAACAAGCTTATTAATCGAAAGCCGATTAGTTAATTAATCTAAAAATAATTATTTTTGATCTATCAAAATGGTTAATATTCCGGTTAATTAGATATTGTTTAATCTAGATTCTGATTAATAATTTTATTAATCTTAACCTTAATCGTAACCTTACCTGTAACCCTAGAAAGCCTTACTTTAACCTTAGCCTGAAACTTAACCGTGACTTTAACTTTAAATATAGCAATAACCTTAACCTTAACCTTAATCTTAACCTTAACCTTAACCTTAACCTTAACCTTAACCTTAACCTTAA
>NW_023458565.1:30404380-30406526 GCF_013731165.1 Rhagoletis pomonella | reverse complement strand
TTCTCATAGAAAAGGATATTACCATCATTCATTTGGAATTCCAAAAGGGTTTCCCTACATAATATTTATGGCGTGCGTAAAATCTTAACCCATTTTGCTGACCGCAGTAAGAAATAATAAGCGAAATTAATTAATGATATGTTTTTAATAATTCCTAAATTTTTTCTTAATGCAAATGGCATCGAAAATGCTATTTTTGATTTAAAAATATTCTTAAGTATTAAGCACAGTGTGTAAATTTGGTCGAGATCGGTCAAGTAGTTTTTGAGATACGCATATATCGTATAAGTGGGTGGTGCCACCCCCATTTTCCTAAAATTTCTTGAAAAACCACTTTTTTACTAAATAGTGATTATATATATCTATTTTGAATAAATATCTATGAACTTCTTAGCCACTCTGCTCAAAAAATTTGAAATTCCGGTACATAAATTCGACAATTTTTATGCGATTGCAATAAATGAGGCATTAGTTTATTTGAAAATAGATTTAGTTTCAGATAGTACTCCACATTTTGAAATTGTAGAAATTATCAATGGTCAAAATTTAAAAAAATAAGAGAATTATGGGTCTTTTTTTAATTTACCCGAGAAAAACCCAAACAAGCCTAGTCCGACAATAGACTATTATATACCATTTTAAAGGCCTATATATACTATTCTGAGATCATTCTCGATCTTTGAAATCGAATCAAAAATAGTCATTCAAAAAATCATAAATGTACAAAATCCTATTTTCTGATCTAAATTGATAGATGGTGACCTCTAAATGACCTTTAAAAAATCTATAAAAATAGGCAATAATATTTCTCATAAAAACAAATAAAATTAGGGGTAGGTTTTTGAAATTTCCAAACAAAGCATTTTCGATGGGCACCCCAATCCCCATGTAAGCCGCATAGGGATAGCTGGATAACTTAGAATTTATCCCTAAACAGTTTTTAAACGTTTAAAGGCCCGTATGCAGTTCTCAAGAAAAATCAAAACAAATATTTTTCATTGTATCTGTTGCTGGGATGAGTACTTTGCGGTTGCTGTAAATTTTCCTGAAGAAATATATATGTATTCGATATAAGAATATTTCTTTTCCATTTCTTGCGCGTCACTTTATATGAATTTTTAGTTGTTCTTGGGAGCTGCAGACGGGCCTTAAGAAAGCAACTCACTGGTTGGGTGATTCATGAATTAATAGTGAGTGTGGGGTAACTAACTGTAGATTATTGGTTCTGAAAACAACTTAAAAGGCAATTTCGAAGCAATGCTGTCTACTAAGTTTAGTAGAAAAGTCTAAATTTTTTTCTAGACTAATTGTTCTACGAACGAAAGTGTAAACAAATATTATGACATCGATAAGCAGCTGTACTTGGATAAAAAAGGGTATAAACGAAGTCGCTATCAGACTACAAAAAGAAAAGGGAACTTAGAGGTGTTTTGTATTTTTTTCTATGTTAAGAATAGATAATTATTAATGATAGCTAATAGATACACACACACACACACACCCTTTCGACACGAGACGCTTCATCGCGTTGCAGTGTCTCAAACATGACACGTGCTGGCAGCAGCTTCGCTTTAATGTTGATGATACTGTGATAGTGTTGATTTACGGATGCATGCAAGATACTACTTTCAAATATTTTTTTAATTTTAAATAATTGAATTAATTATTATTTTTTTCGCTCACTAGAATATAAAACGACGATTATGAGAACTCGAAAGTGCTGATAAACTATTACAAAAAAAAAGTATTCACTAAAATAAATCGTGCCATAAAATTTCCTTATTTGCCAAGTAGCAAAAATAATGTGTCGCGTAAAAATGTGGCTGAAAGTATTTAGTGTGACGCTGCTGGCGCTCTGCGCAGGAGTGAACGCATCAAACTTGGATCGTTATGAGGGGTAAGAATTTATACTAATGAGGAGGGAAGTGTTAATATTAATATGAACAAAAAATTAAATAAGAATAAAAAAAAAATTAAAGAAATAAAATAAATTAAATAAATTGAAAAAATAAAAAATAAATTAAATGAAATAAAGAAAACTTAAATAAAACAAAATAAGATGAAATGAAAAAAAATAAAAGAAAAGAAAAAAAATAAAATTAAATAAAGTAAAATAAAGAACAAAATAAAATTTAACTAAAAATAC
>NW_023458565.1:30402454-30404280 GCF_013731165.1 Rhagoletis pomonella | reverse complement strand
TTTTATTTCATTTCATTTCATTTTATTTTATTTTATTTTATTTTATTTTATTTTATTTTATTTTATTTTATTTTATTTTATTTTATTTTATTTTATCTTATTTTTTTTTATTTCATTTTATTTTTTTATATTTTTTTTATTTTATTTTATTTTTTTTTTATTGTTTTTTAATTTTTTTTATTTTATTTGTTTCGTTTTTAGTTAAATTTTATTTTGTTTCTTTATTTTACTTTATTTCTTTTTATTTTTTTTCTTTTCTTTTATTTTTTCCATTTCATTTTATTTTGTTTTATTTGACTTTTCTTTATTTTATTTTATTTATTTTATATTTTTTCATCTTGTTTTTTTATTTTATTTTATTTCATTTTATTTTTATTTATTCTTATTTAATTTTTTGTTATATTAATATACATACTTCCCTCTTCTTTAGTATAAATTCTTACCCCTCATAACGATCCAAGTTTGATGCGTTTACTCCTGCGCAGAGCGCCAGCAGCGTCACACTAAATACTTTCAGCCACATTTTCACGCGACACTTTATTTTTGCTACTTGGCAAATACGGAAATTTTATGGCACTTGAAGCTAGCGATTTATTTTAATGAATACTTTTTTTTGTATTATTTTATCAGCACTTTCGAGTTCTCATAATCGTCGTTTTATATTCTAGTGAGCGAAAAAAAATAATTAATTCAATTATTTAAAATTTAAAAAATATTTGAGAGGAGTATCTTGCATGCATCCGTAAATCAACACTACCACAGTATCATCAACATTAAAGCGAAGCCGCTGCCATCACGTGTCATATTTGAGACACTGCAACGCGATTAAGCGTCTCGTGTCGAAAGGGTGTGTGTGTGTGTGTGTGGGTATCTATTAGCTATCATTACTGCTGTCGCACTTATATGCAATAAATATCTATTCTTAACATGGAAAAAAAATACAAAATTGTCGGTGGTAGTATTACCTCTAAGTTCCTCTTCTTTTTGTAGTCTGATAGCGACTTCATTTATTCCCTTTTTATCCAAATACAGCTGCTTATCGATGTCATAATATTTGTTTACACTTTCGTTCGTAGAACAATTAGTCCAGAAAAAAATTGAGACTTTTCTACTAAACTGAGTAGACAGCATTGCTTCGAAATTGCCTTTTTAAGTTGTTTCCAGAACAAATAATCAACGGCTAGTTACCGCACACTCACTATTAATTCATGAATCACCCAACCAGTGAGTTGCTTTCTTAAGACCCGTCTGTAGCTCCCAAGAACAACTAAAAATTCATATAAAGTGAGGCGCAAGAAATGGAAAAGAAATATTCTTCTATCAAAATTTCTTAAATTAGTACGCAGCTCAAATACATATTTATTTCTTCAAGAAATTTCACAGCAACCGCAAAGTACTCTTCCCAGCAACAGATATAATGAAAAATATTTGTTTTGATTTTTCTTGAGAACTTCCTTAGGGGCGTTAAACGTTTAAAAACTGTTTAGGGATGAATTCTAAGTTATCCAGCGATCCTATTGCGGCTTACATGGGGATTAGGGTGCCCATCGCAAATGCTGTTTTTGGAAATTTCAAGACCCTACCACCTAATTTTATTTGTTTTTATGAGAAATATTATTGCCAATTTCTATAGGTTTTCTAAAGGTCCATTTGCATTAAGAAACAAATTTAGGAATTATTAAAAACATATCATTAATTAATTTCGCTTTTTATTTCTTACTGCGGTCAGCAAAATGGGTTCAGATTTTACGCACGCCATAAATATTATGTAGGGAAACTCTTTTGGAATTCCAAATGAATGATGGTAATATCCTTTTCTATGAGAA
>NW_023458565.1:30391166-30402354 GCF_013731165.1 Rhagoletis pomonella | reverse complement strand
CATATAGGAGAGGTCTCTACAAGTCAACCAGGATCATCGGCTGCAATGGATTGCGGCAACATCAACCGTCGACAAACCGCTGCCACAAGCGCTAGCATGCAGAACTCACTAACAAAAGCTCAACTTTTTAATGGTGTTAAAAAATATATATCGTCTTCGATGGTTGCCTTGCTGCGTATGGAGATGTTTGGTAGCGGAGATCGAGATTGGAAGCCGGATGAAAGACGTGTAGCAATGGACCTTCTGCAACTTGGCGACCAAATTTATCGGTACATTAGCGATGAGTGGCGTTTCCGGTTACCAGCATTAGGAGAAGTACGAAACTGGTTCGCTGATACCACAAATTCTATTGATGATGAAGAAGATCTTTAATTATTGTTAAACATTAGGCTTTTATTCTATATTTAAATAAAAAATAATAATTTAAAGGAACACACGCAAGGCCGCTCTTGTTTGTAAAATTATTTTGACTATAAATATGCCCCATTATGTACATATCTATGTATGTAGATAAATACGTAAACTGGAAATTATACCGCTATATTTAAATAAATTTTAAAACTATTTACTATTGTGAATCAAGGCGCACCAATTACAGGTGATAGCGATAGAAGCTATGCTTCTTCTTATAAGCACGCTGGTGTCAAATTATCGTCTGTTTTGCTTTATTTACATATCCGTTTATTCATACACATATACGTAAATATATACCCTGCAGAGAACGTATATTTATAGAGAAGGTCCAAGAACTGTGAATGCCACATTTTTCGAGCCAACTAAACTGGCGAAGCGCATTTTAAGAGCGACAAATATTTGGAATACTTAACAGCGAAAGCAAAATACAAAGCAGAAAAGAAGAATGTTAACAGAGCTAAATCTCACGAGAGCATTTGGAATGTTAATTAAACATGAATATTGAAGATTTTTGTGATATTTTGGGAAAATTTTCAAATAGAAAACCCAAGTAAAAGAAATTAAATTTTTGTTCAATGATTTGTACAAGTAACATGAAATTAAATCGAAAATAGTATATAACATTCCCGATTTTCGTGATATTTTATTAATAATTGCAAATAGAAAAGTCCCATGTGTTTGTGTTTTTTTGTGAAAATATTTTTTATAAACAAAATCCTTTTCCCCGGTGATTTCCACAAATATCGTGAAAATAAATCGAAAATGTTATATAGCATTTTTTGATTTTTGTAATATTTTGTTAGATTTTCAATTATAAAACTTTATTGGTATTAGATTTTTTTTGTAAATAGAGTTTTTAGGGTAAAAAATAATTTCTTCTCGGTGATTTGTACACACAACGTTAAAATAAATCGAAAATATTATATAACATTTTCCAATTTTTGTGTTATTTTCAAGTAAAAAACTGTATTGGTATTGGACTAAAAAAAAAAACTTGTGAAAAGAATTATTTTCCTTTTTTTTTTGTAGAGATCTCACAAAACTAAGTCGAAAGTCTGTATGAATTTGTTCCATATTTTCGATATTTATGGAAATAATTCAGTTTTTAATTGTTTTCGACTTGGAAACTTTTTTTAAAAATACTAATAATCTGAAAACGTCGGATTTAACCAACAATTAGTAAAAATCTCGCTAATCTAAGCCGAAAATATTTAAGAAATTTTTCAATGTTTTCAATATTTATGGAAATAATGCAGTTTTCAAATCTTTTCTAATAAAGTGGTGCAAGAAGTTGCCATTGGATGGGTGGCAGCTTCGCTACTCATGTACATATTTGTCCCCCACATTGTCACTTACATATCTAATAATTAATTAATAAACCTAAATTTATAAAGCACATATTTGTAAACTTCATTTCATTACCTATTTCTGCTACCAAATTTTTCATGCATCCAAAAAGCCAAACAAATGAAAATGTAAGTATGTATGCGTTTATAAATGTACATATGTACAAACATATATACGATTGTTCTGCTTTCGTCTTCCCCTCGCCGCTTCCATCTACACAAATTATTCAATTTCTGCGAATCGGCACCAGATTGGCACGTGCGCGAAACCATTAACCCCATGTTTGCGAAATATTTACATTTTCGCATAAGTTTGCATTTAATAAAGCAATACTCGTACATTTTGTGTGGTGAATAATATTAATTAATTTAAAATTCTGCATATAACCATGTTCTCGACGATACATGTAACTTTCATAAAGATTAAACATAAAAATTGTGCTTCATTAACAGTTGCAACCAGCTGAAACCAAAAAAACTATGTCCGCTAAATGGGTTAAAGACCAACTGGAATTGACATTTTTTACACGCATACATGCATACATTCATATACACATGTACAGTGGAGTAGCACTAGGTTGAACATTGCATTGCTTGTACTTTGATGTGTTTGAATCTTTTATGGTACTGAAGACTTGCTTAGGGATGAAAAATATTAAAAATCGTTCGTGCATATATGTAAATATATTTTTATAAACGCTTGGAAGTATAGAAATTTTTAATATTAAAAAATAAATAAAATAATTTTTTTGTATATATATCTGGCAACGTTCGTACTGTGCGGTCACTTAAACTCTCGCTTGAAAGAATTTCCAAAGTTTATCTCGTTTACAAAGTGCTAAGCAGTTCTAATTTGTGTTATTCACACCGTAAAAAGTTTACTGAAGCCAAATTCCAATAAATTGACTTGATTTAGTCATAAAGTGCGTTGATTGAAAAGTTTTATTTAGTCGGCCTTCGTGCATATTTGCCTGTTTTGGTGCATTATTGTTGCTTTTGCGTGAGAGTGTAAGGAATATCGCATTTGTTTGTTCATTTTGCTTTCTTTCGCGCTTTACACACACCTTTGTTTATCATCGACAGTCGCTTTCTTGGTGACAGCTGATTTTGTTAACTCAGTGGCTTTAAAACTGTTAAGTTCAGCACGGTTTCTAACCATTGAACTTCACTAAATAAGACCACTAGCTATTAAACTGCCAATTACTGTGAGCTTGAAACGTTTTCGTACAATACATTCCTAATTTCGCTATTTTTATTCTTTTTTAATAAAATTCGCTAAAAATGTCCTGTCTGTTCGAAAAATGTAATGTAAAAGCCGGTTCGGACCGTTTTGTGGCGTGCTGGCTTTGCGATGAACTGTCTCATTTAAAGTGTGCTGGTATTAATGGGAGAGTTCTGGATATGATTATTGGAGACAATGGACTTCGCTGGTCATGTCCAAAGTGTAAAAAAACTGTTGTGGATCTCTGTAAACTATTTAGAACCGCTAGAAATGGATTTTCGGAGATAAGCAAAGAGCTAAAACTGCTCAACGAGAAGTTCAAGAAGTATGAGGATGAATTCAAAGAATTTAAATTATTAGATACTTCCTCCTCCTCTCCTTCTCCTGGAAAAGGTCTTAAGAGACGTAGGAGAGGCGTGGAAAATATTGTGTTGAATCCCATCACTGTGGACCTGGATCTTCCGCAGAACCGCCCACTTTTGACTCCAGCTATGAACAAAGAACTCATAAGCTTTAACACACCGATTCCTCGGCGGACTGAATCTCCCCAACCACGTCCTTCTTCTACTGGAGCCTCACTAAATTCCTGTTCAACCGCTTCATCTCAACCCTCCACCACTTCTGAAGCCATCTCCGATTGCGTCAACACCGTTCCAATGCAAGTAGTCGTTGCTCCTTCCAAAAACTCCACAACTACATCTCAACCCCCTACCACATCCGAAGCAATCGTTGCTCCTTCCAAAAAGTTGACAGCTGTTCCGCAACCCCCTGTTCCGCAACCCCCTACCACATCTGAAACCGTTTCCGATTGCGTTAATCCCGTCCCGAGGGATTTAATCGTTGTCCCTTCCAAAAAATCGGTCTTTATATCTAGGTTTTCAAAAGATACCACTGTCGACGATGTGAAGGGGTATTTAACTTCCAGGCTGATAGCAAATGAGTTGCATGTACGCAAGTTCAGATTCTCGTATGAAAGAAGCATTTCTTCTTTTAAAATAGACATATCCGAAGACTGCTTTGATAGAGTAATGAGCCCATCTTTTTGGCCAAGCGGTGCCTTCATTCGCGAATTTGAATTTAGATCTAGACCGCAAGGGCAAAATTTGGCTCAACTTCCGCTTTCCACCTCGGCATCAAAAAACTAATAAGTAACCTCACCATTAGCATTTACTACCAAAATGTGAGAGGTTTGAACACAAAGCTATCAAGGTTACACTTGCAGTCCTATGATTTTGACTTCAAAGTACTGGTGTTTACTGAAACCTGGCTCAAGCCGAATGTGTTCAACTCGGAAATTTTGTGTCCTAAGTATGAAGTGTTTCGAAACGACCGTTTAAATAAAAAAGGTGGAGGCGTCTTAATCGCTGTCCAGACTGACCTTTCTTCTGAAGAAATTGAGTTCACTGACACCGATGAAGTTGAATTCCTCTGCGTTCGAATAAGATATCATTCTATTAGCGTTTATCTTGTTGCTGCTTATATACCACCTAACTCGAGCCTTTCTGTTTATTTAAAACACTCCTCCTTACTGCTCTCTCTACATGCCATGGTGAAGCCCTCCGATACTGTTATTGTCCTGGGTGACTTCAATCTTGCGGGTGTTTCTTGGGATCTAATAGATGGTATTCTAGTACCAAATTCCTCTCGTGATCTCTTCAATCAATTTTTGAACGATCTGTCAGATCTTAGTCTTTACCAGATCAACTCTGTTAGTAATAACTTAGGTAAATGTCTGGATTTAGTTTTTGTGGACGATGTTTCCAACGTCACAATAGCCCCTAGCTATGCTTTGATTACCCCTGTTGATTCTCACCACCCACCACTAGAATTGTCCTTGATAAATTCACGCAACTCATGTTGCTTTATCAGTAAAAAATCAAGGGCGGAGCGTTACTCATTTAAAACAGCAGATTATAATAAACTTAGGTTAGAGATATCGAAGATAACTTGGCCCCAGTATGATGGGAATGCTGAAGAAAGTGCCTTACATTTTAGCAATTCCTTACACCACATTTTCAGTAAAATCATTCCTCTTGTTAAGGAAGCTAACGTAACGTCTAACGCTCAGTGGTTTACTGGCGAATTGAAACGCTTAAAAAATCAAAAATCCAAAGCATTTAAGCTTTTTAAAAAATCTGGCTTGTCTTCTCACTACTCCGCGTACTCCATTCTTAGGCATAAATACAATGTATTGAACAAAAGGTGTTACAATAATTATATTAACAGGGTTCGACTCAATATAGTTTCTAATCCCAAATCGTTTTACGCATTTGTGAACACAAAGCGTAAGACTAACGGTTATCCCTCAACATTGAAGTTAAATGACTTAGTTTCCAGTGACGAAAATATTATTGCCGATATGTTTGCTGGTTTCTTCGAGTCAAACTACTCTGCCAGTTCTACATCTTCCCAACTGAATTCGAATCTATCTAGCTACCCATTCGATCTGCCATCATTTGATTGTATCCGAATTCCATCGATATCTGCTGCGGACGTCCTCATTCATTTGAATTGTTTGAAAATTTCATATACAGCTGGCCCAGACGGTATACCCACAAGTGTTCTTAAAAGTTGTGCAGAGTATTTGTATAAGCCTCTGGCAAATATTTTTAATGCTTCCCTAAAACAGGGTGTCTTCCCATCTTCCTGGAAGGATTCGTTTATCTTGCCACTTTATAAAAGTGGAAGTAGGACTAACATCGTAAACTATAGAGGAATTGCGAAGCTTTGTGCTATTGCTAAAGTTTTTGAGGCAATCGTTACGGAAGAACTATCTCACTCTATTACTTCTGCTATTGATCTATCGCAACACGGTTTTTGCAAAGGTAAATCAACTGTATCCAATCTTCTTGAATTCACTACTTATGTGTCTAATGGGTTTAAAAACAATCTTCGAACGGACGTGATTTACACTGATTTCAGCAAGGCATTTGACAAGGTATCTCATTCAACCCTTATATATAAACTTGATCGAATTGGCTTCCCTCCTATTCTTCTCAGCTGGCTTTCTTCTTACTTAGTGGATAGGAAACAAAGAGTAATTTTTAAAAATTGTACCTCCCGGCCAATACATGTCACATCCGGCGTACCTCAGGGCAGCCATATTGGTCCCGTCTTGTTTATTTTATTTATAAATGACCTTCCTACGGTGTTGAATTACTCGAAATGCTTAATGTACGCTGATGATGTTAAGCTCTTTAAGTACATTAGTACTGCAGAAGATAGGGAGCATTTGCAAGCTGACCTAACCTGCATTTTCGAATGGTGTGAAGCAAATTCCATGTCACTAAATTTGAAAAAGTGTAAATTCATGACCTTCTCTAGAAAATCGTTCTATCCAAATTCGTATATGATATCTGACCACAATGTTGAGCAAGTGACCAATTTCATTGACCTAGGTGTAACTATGGATCCGAAACTAGAATTCAAGTCTCACATAAACTCCTGCGTGATTAGGGCTAGAGGATTGTTGGCTTTTCTTAAGCGCTGGGCCAAGGAGTTCAACGATCCTTATGTCACTAAAGTTCTCTTTACCTCTCTAGTTAGACCGATTTTGGAGTATGCATCTATAGTATGGAATCCTAGCTATCAAATTCATAGTGACAGGCTCGAATCAGTGCAGAAACAGTTCCTGTTATTTGCCCTCAAAAATTTATGTTGGGACTCGTCTAAAAATCTCCCACCCTACAAGGATCGCCTGAAGCTTATAGATTTGCCGACGCTTCAGAGTCGTAGAGAGATGCTTGGTGTTCTTTTTTTAATTAAATTAATGAACGGGATGGTCAGTAGTCCCTTTTTACTGAGTGAGATAAATTTTTGTATTCCTACAAGACCCACGAGACATTTTAAACCTATTGTGTTGAGTATTTGTAAATCAAACTTTGAAATGCATGATGCTTTTCGGTGTTTATGCCAAGATTTTAACAAGCATTATGATTGCATCGACATATCTGAATCGCTTTTTGTAATAAAGAAAACATTGCTCAACAAGTTAACTAAATAAACTAATATCTGCAACCGTGAACGAAAAAATTACACAATATCTATGACTGCTTAGTACAATTGTAACGGCTTCGTATATTTCCGCGACCGCGTAGGACAATAGGAGCAGGGATCGGAAACTCGGCCTTTCCGACCTCGCCCAACAGTTCGTCTATAGCGTGGAGCGGAAACTAGGACTTTCCGCCTGCCTCACTTACAAAGTAACGACTACGGGAACATGGATCGGAAGCTCGGCCTTTCCGACCATGATCAACGGCCTGTAAACAGGGCGGAGCGGAAACTAGGTCTTTCCGCCCGCCGCACACAAAAGTAGACTGGAGACAAGGCCTCGCCAGCTACCCAAATTGCTATTGAATATCATTGTTATCTTTACAAGTTAATATTTATAATTATTTCACTCTGTAATGTATCACACATACTTAAATATTCTAAATCTTTTTATCTCAACTGTCTGTAAGAAAACATTTTTCTGTAGACTAAAAATAAATAAATAAATAAATAAATAAATAAATTTTGTTCAAGGCACATTGACCCACCTGTACAAAAATTGTGGCGCGGCATGGACAAAAATTTTACAATTTCGGACCGAAAAATATGAAAACGAGCTAAGTTGCCTCGTTACATCTGTGAACTTCCGATAAAACCACATATGTTTGTGATTTTACAAGTTTTGATTTTATTAAAAAAAAATTAATGTATTTTGCTGCAGAAAACATACACTTTTATTTAATGTTTATTAAAATTACACTTTAAAATACTAGTTAATGATTGAAATATTGGTATGGAACAGAGAAATAGAGTGTTTTGTCAAAAACTACCAAAAATTACCAAAAATTGCCAAGATTCGAGATACCTTATTTTACTGGATATAGAGAAATAATTGCCAATTTTCACTTGGCTGGCCGAGATTTCTTCATTTTAAGATTTTAGAATTTTTGTGTCGGATTGACAAAGTTGCGCTTGTTGGTGATGAATTTGCGGGGAGATGTGCTGCGGTTATTTTTATGAATGAATTTACTTGGCCTTGAGAAATGCGCGCATGCGTTTATGAAAGAAATAGTTATTGTTGTATTTGAGTATGCGCGTAATTATGTGCATATGTATGTATGCTGCCGTGAGTTGTAAATATGTACATTTGTGTGTATGTGCGTAGTATTTTGGCAGTAATATGCACATACATACATATATATGTATGCATGTAAAAACGTTATCAGTTAATGGAGTACGTATGCATGGGGGAAATGCATTTTCATTTGACTCCAAAACTATTGGGGCATATTCGTAGACCAAATAAAGTCGACTCTAAGTTAAAGTTTCTCAGTCCCAAAAAAGAAAAAAATTAGTTGCATCTTTTTTTCACAGATGCCTAATCCACTGAAAATGATGTGAAAAAGCTGTAACTAACTTTAGTGTCGACTTTATTTTTACTATGAAAAACAGTGAAAAATGATAATGCAACATATTTTCTCAATATAAATAGGTAACTTCGACAAAAACAACTTTGAAGTTTACACGTGCAGTGCAATCAATGCATTTGTACGCGTTTTGTCAATGTATCCATCTTTGAAGTGGATTTGTGAGAAAACTATGGCAGCTAGAAAACTGCAGTTTGTTGCATTGAAAATATCGTGTCTATAAACTACCTTTAGAATCGTTAAATAAATAAAAACCGATTTTCTTCGCTTTTAATGCCGACATCAAATCACCAAACAGTGCGCATTTGCGTTTTTTGGTCAATGTGTTGGTGTTTAAAGTGAATTTGGGGAAAAACTAAGGCAGCTAGAAAACTGTGGTTTGTTGCATTGAAAATAGCGTAGCATCTACCATATGAATCGGTAAAAAAGTAAAAGTCGATTTTTTCAACCCAAATGCCGACGGCAAATCACCCACGAATTTGCCAATTGCATACTACATATTTGCATAACTTTCACTTTTTAGATTCACAAAATTGTATCTCTCGCATACATATGCATGTACACAATATGTACATATTACATATTTCGACCTATGCATGCATTTATTTTAAATAATTAACCAATTTAAAGAACAATAAAAGCTTTGTAAAAACGTAAAAAGCCGTCAGCATTTCGCGTCTAACAAGAAAAACATGCATTTGCTTTGATGAGACAATTTCTGTTAAATTTATTTTGCTTCTGGCTGGGCTCTGTTAAAATTCGATTGTCTCTTGCTGGCCGCTCTTAAAATGCGCTTCGCCAGTTTTGTTGGTATTTGACAGTTTCCACGCTGATCCGTTCTTGGTCCTTCTCTATAAATATACGTTCTCTGTACCCTGCAAACAAATGCTCCCGAAATCTTTAAGATTATCCGAAATTTGTTACGATTCTTTTAGGAATCTGTAAAGAAAAACATATGAAGCGGTTGACAAGAACTAGTAAAGAAATTTCTGTACGATTTCTTAAAGGAAATTCTTAAAAAAAGAAGTGAAACCTTTCAGAATTCTAAGAAATTAATAAAATAAATAAATAAATATGAATAGATAAAGAACATATTGATAATACAAGGAGTTAATACCAACGGTAAATGTTGTTTTTGTACGATTTTTTCAGAGTATTCTGCATTGTAAAGAAATTGTAAAGAATTCGTTAAGATTTAATTCGATTTTTTGCCGAATTTTCTAAAATGAAATAAATTACGCACACTTCCATTCTTTTACGAAATTTCGGAAGAAAATCTGTGAAGCAACGAAAATAATGCTGCTATGTGAAGAATATCTTTTAGAATTTTTCCAGAATTTTCTTTATTTTTCGTACAGAAATTTCTTTACGAGTTCGTGTCAACCACTTCATATAATTTTCTTTGAAAATTCGTAAAAAAAAATCGTTACAGAAATGAGATACTCCTAACGATTACCTTAAGATTTCGGGAACTTTGGTATGCAGGTCGTTACGGACGTCTAACAGTGGCCAATGTAGTCTTAAACCGTGTAAAACTTGTAAGTTTACGAAGCTTTTATGGGAACGCCCCCATTTTCGAAAAGGTGTAAATAGGTGCGTAAAGTGACTGTTTGACAGGTCAACCAGGATTTTGTGAAGCAATTTTTGTTTCGTAGCATTTTCCATAACATCCTGTCATCTTGTCTCTATCACTCTTCGCTTAAAATACAATTAAAAATGCGGAAAATTAGCAAAAAACTTAGTGGATGAAATTCATTCATTTTATTCGCGTATTATTTTTTCATTTATTTTCATTATTTTATCATACATTTTACTGCTCTATTCGCGTGTTGTCACAGTCGTCAATTATCATTATAGTGTCATCAACTGTTGTCATAGGTATGCACAGTCAATAATGACAAGCGAAAAGCTCGTTTTATTTGTCTATTGCAGTGAAAGTTT
This sequence comes from Rhagoletis pomonella, assembly GCF_013731165.1. Taxonomy (NCBI): domain Eukaryota; kingdom Metazoa; phylum Arthropoda; class Insecta; order Diptera; family Tephritidae; genus Rhagoletis; species Rhagoletis pomonella. The sequence goes on along the minus strand of NW_023458565.1, from coordinate 30,392,014 downwards.
CTCTATAGTGAAAAAGCTGTTCTTTGTTTACATTTTAATTGTTCTTTTTGACTGCCACTGCAACAGACGGGATTTCTTTTAAATAAAATACACCGCAGCAATGGATTACGAAACGCCGGAAAAGTCAGTAATTTTATAATGGAAATTTTTTTCATTTTATTATGAATTCGTGTAATAACAGGCGTGGAAAATATGAATGCACCGCACAAGAGCAGCAGCAGTTTTGTGAAGACCACCAAGAACTGCAAACGTGTAAAAACTATAAAAAAAACTGTTGTCTCGAAGTTCCCTCAGAATTCTTCTTGCCTGTATAATTTCTTCTTGCTCCACAATAATAGCTGCGTTCAAAATAATTATTTCCTCCATTAATCATATTCTGCAATGGATACTATTACGATATGCATACGCAAATAATAACTTTTTAACGCACTGATTTAGCCAAATAAAATGGTTTCACAGTTTTCGTTTAGTAAAATTTTGCAACTTCTTTCCGAAAATTAATAAAATTGGTAATTTATGAAATTGATTAATAAAATTAACATATGTTTTAGGGTTGTCATGTACTCAATAGGTTACCACAAAAATAATAGCAATTGTCAGCGTTGGAGCTTTCAAATTGCCCTCTGCATACCTAAACGTGACAATTGATTATAAACAAGACAATAGTTATAGCGACGAGATTTGTCATTGCACGCGAATAGGGCTGTTAGTATAAAAATTTCGGCGCCTCGGCAATACTAAAGTTCACGGGGTCGATTGCGCAACAAATTTGCCTCGTAAATTTACGCGTGGCTCGTAAATAGTGTGGCAAATACTGCGGCAACACAAAGCGAACAACGAGAAATAGG
>NW_023458565.1:30389605-30391066 GCF_013731165.1 Rhagoletis pomonella | reverse complement strand
ATTTTCATACGAGTACACAAAACAACGGAAGCAATTAGTGGCAACTGAAACAAAAAATTTTATAAAAAATGTACTATTTGTGTACGAAACACCAACAACTGTAAACATCAGCTGCTAGGCTGAAGTTGCTGAAGATCAATTGGGGAATGATGACAGATAAACAGAAGTAAGATAAGAGCCAATTGAAAAAAAAAAAACACTTCCAAGTTCCATTAGACATTTAAGGCTTGCAGATGAATACATAAATACATACAGTGACGAACAAAAGTATTGGCATAGTGAATTTTTCTCAATATATGCAAAGTTATTTATTCTAATTTATTTTCGATAATTTTTTATAAAAGTATAGTTAAATTTTTTAGAAAAATTCTAATAAGCAGGAGAGTATCGGCCAAACACTAACATATGTGTAAGCGCCAATCTATGTATTATTATTATTATGAACTATATTTTATAAAAAAAATATTGAAAATAAATTAGAATAGAAAACATTTGTTCGTTACTGTATGTATTTCTGATGGCACTCAAACTAATTTATTTCCTGCATAGATACGAGAGGCATTTTAAAATCAATTTTGCAAGAGTTTTTTACTTTCATTTCATGTTTCTAATCCAATTTTAATACGAATGCGCGAATACAGTTTACGACTGAAATTTTCATTTTATTTTTTGTTATAATTTGCACGAATGCCTGGCAATTTCCGGTTCTCAAAAATTATATCAAAATCAAATGATATGTGGTATAGAAGATGTTAACTTAAAGAAACAATAAATATTACTGATGCAATCAAAATCGATCGTAATTATTCAAATGAGGATATTCACCTCAGGGAAGACCTTGAAATAGCAACAGTACGCAGCTGCCCATCCAAATATCTTCTTCGTTAATTGGTTTGCGTTTACTTCTTTTATTTAACGGAGCTTAGGTGCAGATACTGTACAAATTTGGTAGTGAAGCATACAAGCGTTAATTATATGTAGATTCAATTAGGAATTTCAAAGAATATCTTATTTCTGTGAAATGTGGTAAAAACGCCAGTGGTGGGAAAGATGCTACGATAACTTTCGATTTCTTATTATAACTTTTTAACATTTGCTTTTGTTTGCAATCTAAGTTTTCTACAAAAGTTGTTTAGTATTTTCCGAGTATGCTTTATATTAGAGATGTGCGATTACAAAATTACTCGAACAAGCTGATTAATCGAAAGCCGATTAGTTAATTAATCTAAAAATAATTATTTTTGATTTATCAAAATGATTAATATTCCGATTAATTAGATATTGTTTAATCTAGATTCTGATTACTAATTTTATTAATCTTAACCTTAATCGTAACCTTACCTTTAACCTTAGAAAACCTTTACTTTAACTTTAACTTGAAACTTAACCTTAACCTTAACCTTAACCTTGACCCTAACCTTAACCTTAACCTTAACCTTAACCTTAACCTTAACCTTAACC
>NW_023458565.1:30370990-30389505 GCF_013731165.1 Rhagoletis pomonella | reverse complement strand
CGAACTGACTGGTCCGGTTCTTATAAGAACCGAAACTCGATTCCAAAAGAACCAAGAAACGTTCCGGCATTACCGAAAGTCAATTCCAAAAGAACCGAAAAATGCTTCCGGAAGAACCCAAACTCGATTGCAAAAGACCCGATACAGAAGAACCGGAAAATGATCTTGGCATTACCGAAAAATGATGCCGGTATTGCTGTTACGGTGAACGGTGAACATTATCGTGGCATGATAATAAACTTTGGACTCGGACAATGTTTGGTTTCAATCGGACCGTGCCACATGCCACACGGCGCATGAAGCAAAAGTCCTATTGCCAACATCTACGGTCTTATGGAATCACCCTTTATATGCAGAGTATAACCTTTTGAAAATAACTGCCAACTAGTGCTTTGCCGTAAAGGTTTTTTGTGTGTTAATTAAACAAAAATATTTGTTTTTTAATACAGTAATGCCTCCAATTCAATTACTACTCGAACTCAATTGAGCAAATTTTCAACTTGGCGGCGCCAAGAATACCCAAGAGATGGTCCATTCAAGCACATTTTGAAAGCAGGACACTACTGGGCTGATTTTTTTTTTTTTTATTTAACATGTCCAGTTAGATACAAACAAAAACATTTTAATTTTATGTGCAAAAAACGTACATTTTAGATTTCGGCAGAATTTTTATAAGATCTCCTTTGATTCCTTTGACTTAAGAATCATTCCTCTTAAGAAATGTTTTGAGATGAACAAAAATATTTCGCCTTATGACGTAACTTACCAAAGTTTTTTTTAAACTCTCTATGTACTTGAATTTAATAAATTGCAATAACTGTAACTTCTCAGTTTCTTCACTTTGATAAAAATCAAAAAATATCCAATGCCTTTCCACATACACCAAATTTGCTCAGTTATGGTGATCTGCTAGGATCATTTGACCTTAATGTAATGATTTAGACCGATATTTATTTTGCTTAAAATTTTTCCAACTACACTTTTCTAGGAAATATTTTTTTTATGATTCAACACTTGCTTTGCACATAAATACTTAATAAAAGCATTTAAGCAATAAGATTACACTTTTAAAAAACAAGTTGTAGTTAAAACTTCTTCAAAAAACGCGAAATATTCTACGATATCGTTTCCTGGTGCGCAAAATTCTAAGTTGATGCGCGAAATTTTGTAGCGCTAAAAATTTAAAGAACACGCGAAGTAGACCGGGTCACAAGCTCGCAACGAAAACACGTCTAAACACACGGAAAAGTCGTTACCAACTGAATTTTCCGTTTACCGCTACATGGCACGAAAGCCCGAGTGGGCCAAGAACGACAACGACGAATACTACGACGACGACGAAATACACCGACGCAACGAGCAGTGAACAGAAGGCAGTGAAACAGAAGGCGAAAAGTGAAAAGGCGAAAAGCGAACAGCCGCCAAATGCCAAACAAGCAGCCGGCCGACCATCCATCCTCAACTTAAGTACTTAAGCGGTAAAGCAGGAACGTGCACTCACATACATACACACTTATTCATATGAAAGTAAGCAGCCATACAGAGTTTCGGTAGCTTTCTGCATCAAACTGACAATTGTGCAGTATCTAACGATGATAGCATGCATCGATATCTCTTTCGATATGTTCACTGATTTTAAAATCATAGATTTATATGTACACCTGCGTTCAATTAATTAGAAACTAAATTTAGAATGATATTGTTTGCAAATTATGTTTATTTTTTTATTTTTAATAATTTTCATTTAAAACGTAATTCAATCTGTAACAAAAACTACAATAATAAAGGTTTAAAATCTTGCAAAACTGCAAAAAAATTAATCAAACTTCAAAAAATTTTAATCAAAATTTCCAAATTTTTTATCAGAGTATTTAGAAAATTTTCGGCTATGCAGTTCTGTAGCCCATTCAATTGTAGGCTAAGAAAGTGCAGTCTCAAGTCGTTAAGAATTACCATTGATTTTTTAGATTTTTTTTGTGGCGGGTGTTGCCTAATTTTCTTCCATATAAGACATGATAAAATTTTTTTTAATATGAAAAAAAAATCAGCCAAACCCTCCACAAAAAAAATTCTAAAAAAATTTTGAAATTTTGATAACAATTTTTTGAAGTTTGATTTATTTTTTTTTGCAATTTTTGCAAGCTTTGAAACCTTTATTATAGTGGTTTCTGTTACAGATTGAATTATATTTTTAATGAAAATTATAAAAATAAAAAATAAACATAATTTGCAAACAATATATTTTCGAATTTCGTTTCTAATTAGATGAACGCAAGTGTACATACATATTTACTAAGGAAATATCTATAATGACATATTTTTCCATAACGGTATCGACATTTACGAAACCATAAATTTATCTGCAGTTTTATCGATATATTTATGGTCTTAAGTATTATATATTTTAATATTTCAGCCGATATTTTTGTGTGTTATCCATTTATTCCTTGATATTATAACGGGTGCAGATATCAGCAAGTATGTAGTCGATATACTTTTTCGATTTTATTATCGATATAATAATTTGGACTCTGTTTCACTTAGTTATCGACGACACAATTTCATCATGTTAAAATTTTTGGCTAGATTTTTTCAATACCGTTTCATAATATTCATAAAGAATATTTCCGAAAAATCCGGCAACCTTACTTAAGCACACTCCCTCACTTTTTGCTCTTGCCACGTGTTGGTCGAGTGCAGCGACAGCTCTAGTGCCAAAACCGACTACGCCGCCAACCTCAACCTGCATGTAAACAAATGTTAAAGTTAGCAGACACTGTTAACTAACAGACGCTGTTAAAACAGCCGGCCGGACGTTGATAGCAGATACACAATTTCCTCTGCTAACATTTGTTGCGCAAACAGCAGCATTAGACATTTTATTTTACCGTTGAACACACTTGGCCAAATGCCACCACTTTAGCGTCCGTCGTCTGCTCGACCTGTACTGTTGTTGGTGTATGATTTTTGTTTGTTTGCATTTCGGATTTTGGTGGTGGCTCTTAACTTTTGTGTGGCTATGCTAATGTGTGTGGGTGTTTGTATAGCGGTTGGCATGTATTTGTAAACCTGTCTGTATTGGTGCTGCGCTGAGTGTGTGCGTGTCAAATTCGTTTGTAATTGGCGGGAAATAAAATGTAAACATTGCAGACAGAGTCTGCACAATGACGCCATAGAAATGTTGCTAAAAGTGAAGTGTTGCGCAACATTTTTGGCTGGTGGATTCCATTTTTGTTTACTCACAAGGATTTGAGAGCGTATAGTACATAGAGTGAATGGTTTGCACAGTTCGAATAAAAGTTTAGTATGTATTAAAATACTATATATGTAGTGAAAGTAGAAAGACACCATCGATCGCTGAACCAACTTAAATCGCCTGATAGGAGAAAGCTTAGAAGAGTAAATCGATCCTACAGGACCGATGTATTGAAATCGTATTACAAAAAATGGTTAAGGGAAAATTCAAAATATTTTTTCATAAAAGTTTTGACACTGCAGAGAAGCTTCGAGGTTGTTAAGTTTTCAATATCTTCCATTTTCTTGTTTCCTGTAAATATGTTACTGTGACTCTCCATCAAGCTTAATTTAATCGAGAGCTAAGCGTACCGTGAGCGTGAAGCAAGCTCGTTCCCTTATTAAAAAAACTGAAGTAAATATTCCGGATTTCAGTGATATCTCTACACAATTAAATATTTTTCCCTCTAAGCCATATAATTCTAGAGAGCAGGCAGTGATTATAATTAATGGGAAGTTCCGGGCCACCTTAATTATGGTACCAAATTTAGTGGTCAGGTATTTTTTTGAAAACTCCAAACTTCAAAGTCTTCTTATGTTTTTTTCTTTTTTGAGAAATAGTTGAAATATGAAAAAGTAAGAAGTCATAGTCAAAAATAGTACATCAGCAATTGAACGAATGCTTCCTCGGATCAACAAGCTACCATACTCTGTCTCGCTGTAACTTTTTTGTGGTAAAATTGAAATTTTAATAACTTTTAAGAGAAGGTGAATATAGTGTGTAGGTAAGGTTAGGCTAGCTAGGCTGGTTTATTAGATCTGACATTCAGTTAGGTTAGGTTATGCGGGCAACTCTGAAAAGAGAGAGAAGTCCATTGCGATGGTCAGAGGGTTTCCTCATGCCTATCCCCACATCTCCTCAAAATCATACTGATTCTTAGGCGAATCCTAGAACCCTCACCACTGGAGTTTTTCCTGAGTTATCTATGATCTCGAAGAAGTGGTCTCCGAGAAATTTAAGGTTTTCTGCTAAGTGTATGGCATTCGTAAAGCAAGTGTTGGCGGTTTCCCCCACCTTCATCTTCACTGATATCTCCACTTCATCTCTATTAATCGCTATATGCTGCTCTGAAGTCAGAGGTCACGTGGCTAATGACCCAGTAAGCCTTACCAAACTCCGTGCTCTTCATCGATCGAGCCGTGGTGATAGCGACCGCGATATCGCGCAAGTATTCTGATCATTTTCTCAACTTCCGAAGTTAGGAATTGCATGGAAAGTTTTGCAATCTGGACCGCTTCACCTAATCCTATCATAGTTCCCTTTCTATCACACTCGTCCGTTTGCTGACTTTCCGGAATTCTACCATGTCCCAGCGCCCAGTAAAGATTGATTATGTGGTGTTGAGGAGCTTGTAGGGATCTTCGGTGTTCATTAATGCATATCCAATTTCCCACTGCCGAACCTAAGGCTTTGATGGCAGCGAAGTTTCGATCGAAGTTAGTTTCTCCGCTTTTCGGAGATCGGTCGAGAATAATCCCACAAACAGAACAAGTTCCGTTTTGGGGGTGTTAACCCAATATTTTGTCTTAGTGTCAAAACGAAAATGTGAACCGGTCATAATTCCATTTTTAGCAAGTTGTAACCATTTGCTGGTCCTTCTACGGGTATCTGACTGAACAAATGTCAATCAGCTGGTTGTGTCTGGGCCTCGTTTACTGCTGATATTCTATCACGGATGGAAAATTTAATTTTCAAATTGCACCTAATCGCGGAAAAACTTTAAATTTAATAAATGTTCCTAAGAAGTAAATATGTATTTTGATATGTACATATACATTGACTCAATTAAATTTCTGTCTGAAATTAGTGCAATGATTTCTGGTGAGCTTTAATTTACTAGTGTGTGAGTACTAGAACGGGGTGCTGAGGCCAATGAACTTTGGAACAAAAAAAATGTATCCTCGAGACAAGAAAATCTATATAGTCCATACACTTCACACTTTTAGTTCAAATACAATTTTGAAGTATAAATATTTCAAAGGTGTATGAACTAAAGGTGGGCAGGGTTGTGAATACATATCACTGTACTGTATGAGCGGACTGTAGATGCCAAAGATATAACAAAAAACTTAAAATAGGACACAAAAAAATAACTTTTTCGAAATTGCCGAAAAATAACTTTTTCTAAAATACTTCGGACTCAGGGTATGCGTCGGACTTTTTTTTCGGTACGGTCTAAAATCCATTTTTTATACAAAATTTAAGCACTTCTTTACGGCACTACAGCAAAATGTTGAGAAACCAATTTTCGCAATTTGGCAAACTCCAAATTAATTTTAGGCCCATGGTTTCTTTGGCAAATTTGCTTAGAATCACACGTAGAATCTCCCTATGCTGTACGTACAAAAAAAAATGTCCCGCACTAATGTTCATGTAGAAAAGTATGATGAATTTACTTAAGTATAGAATCTAAATAGATGAGTATCAATTCATAATATGCAAAAATGCTTTCTTATACGTTAATCATGCACTGAAGTATGACAAATACTAATTACATACATTATTTGAATTGAAAGTCAACAGCAAAAGCTAAATTGAAGCAATAATGAAATTTCAATAAAAGAACAAACGAAAACAGACGAAATTCTGCATTGTGGTAGCGGATTAAACCAATGTTATTAAAAAGTGAAAAAAAAACAGAGCACATCAAATGCAAACAAAAGACTGCTATCACTAGTAGTGTGTAAGTAAATCACCCAGCTGTTATTCGCACCTTTGAGTCAACAAGTGCTCAAGTATTGCTTAATAAAAATATTTAGCTTAGTCCAAAATGAGCAAAAAATTACGAAAATAACAGCTGTTGCGTAGTCGATTAGAAAAAGTAAATAAAAGAGTATTTCAGGTAGGTCAAACAATAAATATTCTTTGAAATATAAAGAAATCAGGAGCTTCACTTCTGAAAAAAACTAAAAAAAAAAAATCACCACGCCAAAAAAAATAGTTGCGTATTTACCAAATTACGTAATCTTACGTGTAGTCAGTTATTTTTTAAGGAATGCACATGTTTGTTGTTCTTTCACGTTACAGATCAGAGTACTTTCTCACCATATCGACCTGTGTGTTTACATATAAAAAACCAAAAATTAAAAAAAAAGTGCTGCTTTATTGGCTAAGTGCCAAAAATACATACATACCATATGTATCTTCCATAGCATTTGAGTTGAAATAATTAAAAATGAAATCACCGCATGAAGCATACTCATAAAACACATACATATAAAGGAAATAAATCTTCATTACAAAATTTAAGCGAGATATGAATGAAAGCGGCTAAGAATAGATCAATAGATTTGAGGAAGGATTTCGCAATAATTATTAATAAATCATAAATATGTAGGTAAGCATTTTTTTTTTTGGCATATACGCAGGTATGCATTTTGAAACATTTAATTGCGCAACCATCACTTCTGGTTATACATGTACGTGTATATACAAGTATGTTGTATAAAAGTACTATATAAAAATGCGACAAATTGCATTCAAAATTTTAATTCATAAATTCCCAAATAGTTAACTTGTTGGCAGCACTCAAATGGCCCTCGCAGATTTATGCTTCACATACCTACATACATATTTTCTTGTAAATTGTCTCTCTTCAACGCCCACGCTACACGCACCTATGTACAACCCCGCCACTATTTGTATCTACTACGACATGAAATAATTTTATGCAACGCCCAATTACCTGTGTGATTTACATTTTTGTGACATTTTGCACGGTGCCACCATATTCATATGCTATGCAAAATTATGCTAAGCAAATAAACAAATTAAGCATGTTGGATTGTGTCTGCATCTTGACATTAATTTATTTTTATTTTCAAGTGGAATTAATGTACAAGTTCATTATTTTTCGGACAATGTTTTGTCATTCCTTCAACTACTATATACATACATTGTACGTTGTACATATGTATTTTGAGGTATTGAAGTCAATTCGAAAATATTTTAATTGCAATATTTACATATTGTGTGGATCTATGCATCTTGAGACACAGATCTTTTAACTTTTGGTTCGATACCATGCTCCGTAAGGGTAATACGAGTATCAGGTACATCGTCCTCAGGCAATACTTTCGGGAACATTGGCAATAATATGTAAAAGTAGGCATTATTTCTTTCTCTCTTCGCTCCCCCTTCTCGACGAACACTTGATTAGCGAAGATGATTGAGCTGTGATCACACATTTAAGTGTGCTTATGACATAAACCTAATATGGGGACCAAATATCGAGGAGCGAGTGAGTAAGGCATCGGTCACTATTCTAAAAGCGCCATCTCTTCCCCAAGGTTATCTTCTGGCTGTCTGAAATCATCATTAAACCTTTTATGCTAAATGGTGACCATTGTCTGGAGGAACTCACTGAAATGGTCCACACTAGCCAAGCGCGGGTGCAAAGGGCTGTCCTAATTGGAATTAGTGGGGTACATCGCACCACTTTAATGCTATAGCTAAACGTGATGCTAGACATCGTACCAGTAGGCTAAAGGATTCAGGAGTCTCTCTATCCGCCGTTTAGGCACTCGGCTATCCTACGAAAATTCAATTTCATACCGATATTAACCGATCGGTGTATACCGAAACGTTGAATGTCTCTCTCTCTCGTTCTGACTATCTTACTTTTCTACCGTCTTCCAAACGGAAGTACTGGGAATCTAAAAGGTCTATAAAGCAACTGAGTAGGAGTACAAAAAGCATACATTTTCTCAGATAGCCAAGCGGCACTTCTGGCACTTGCCTCACAGCTAGTGAAGTCTACAGTCAGAGTTTTCAAATGTGCCTTAAGCTTTGCGGCCGAGTTAATACACATTTCTCTCATCTGGGTTCTTGGCCATAGGAACATATACGGAAATGAGGGCGCTGATGATTTGGCTAACACCGAGGCATCTTTTGATGACTCCGTAGCAGAGACAATAAACCGTCCACTCGCACTCATCAAAAGTGATTTTCATTTGCAATTCGTACGTATGACTGATGCACGTTGGATCAACCTTCAAAACTTCAAAACTTCGGGGAATATATGGCTGCATTATGACAAGCCAAAGACAGAAGACCTGCTGAAGATGTCGAGAAAATATATTGTCAAATAAACAGCCACGATAACGGGACATTGGCCCATTGGTGAACTTCTTATTCTTCTTCTTCCTCTTCTTCTTCTTCTTCTTCTTCTGAACATGCAGCTGAAATGGGCCTTCCATACAATCCTCGATGCCGTAGCTGTAATCTTGAGGGAAGTGGAGCAACGGTCCTGCACTATCTTTGTGAGTGTCCAGCATTGACTCTAGTAAAGCATAACACACTCGGCAGTTTTTCCATCCAAAATCTTTGGGAGATCTTCAATTTCACCATTACGAACCTAAATAGATTCATCGGTAAATCCAAATGGTTTCACGAGCCCCGGGAATCATGAAGGCAGACAAAATCAAGGGTCTCAGGGAAAGCGTATCAATAGGTGCTTTCAGCACTGGGCATTTACTCAGGTGACGCTTCTACTAAAAAACCAACTAGGGTACCGAGTATGGCAACCTTCTTCTGGAAAAATGGCCTTTTAGTCGGCTCAGCGAAAGTTGGGCGGAAATCTCGGCATGCCAAGTTGCAATGCCATTTTGTCCAGGCCTTTTCCAGCTTACTAAGTGACAACTCTTGGTTTTTCCACCTGCCTGGCGGATGATGAGGTAAATAATATTTTTTCGATTTAATGATAACACAGTGGACATTCATTAGTTGTATAAGTGAGCCAATGGAAGGCTACCACCTTACCTAAACTAACGTATGGCATATCTATCAGCGAATGGATCAACTGCAGTTCTCCGGTAGTTTCTGGGAATAAGTTAATTTCAAATAAATGCGTCTTGGTTAAGTTTTGAGAAAGTCGGAACTCAGAATGCTTGACGGTGTCTATCATAAGAAGAACTTTAGGAAATGGGTTTTCGGGAAAAGGGAAAATATATTGACTTTGTCAAAAACTTTCTAGTCTAAATCTTATAATAAAATCTTTGCACATACCTCTGCGGAACGAAATTAAGCGCTTTACTCTTGAAAAACGTGGGGAAATAACGTAAACTCGAGAGTTCGAAATAGACAACGATTTTGCTCCAAAAATCATCTCTTCACACGAAGCGCATTTTCATCTCGGCAGCTATATTAACAAGCGAATTTGCCGCATCTTCGGAGAATAACAGTTTGTTGTGGATTTGGAAGCGGAGGTATCATTGCCCGTCAAGCTCGGTAATCATGTTATCTCACGTATCTGCGATGTCAATTACCGTAAAGGCACGAATCAAGCCCTTAGATGTCTCTTACTTGTTAGGAATAACTCTATAAGCGTATGAAAAATTTATGTTAAACTGAAAATAATTAAAACACCCAATTTAAGAAACTCAGCGCCTGTATGTATTTCACAAAGTGTACATGCCGATTTTTTCACCATTTACATACTCGTATGTATGGACCTCCTGCTGCGTGCCTGCGTGCTGTTTCTTGCCTCTGAACGGAAGGAAATTACTTGCCAGTTGCAATGAACGTCGTTGATATTTCACTTTGACTTTTTGCTCCTTATTCAATCGAGCGCACCGCAACGTCTATTTATGCGATTAATGTCCACTCATTACACGCTATTTCAACCCCTCACTGAAAACCCTGCATACATATGTATGTACATGCATATTTAAATAGGTATGTATAATGCAGATGTCATAAGTAGCAAAGCATAAAGTGTAATGAGCTTGACTTGATCCGGCCGATTATGCTTTTAGCTAACAATTTTCTTCTTTCATGTCCTTTCGAACATGACTACAGAGCTGCTCTACTAAATTAATTGCACTGTTACGGACATTTGCGCCGCTTTTGACTTTGTGCTTTCGATTTGATTTGAACTTCGTGTGAAATGTGTGATTTTTTTTTATATACATAGACTACTTTTAGTATCCTGCTTACCGTATTCATTACCATGCTTTTCATTATTCACATCTGACAGATTAATCAATACGATATGTTACGTAACGCTTATATGTATGTGTATTTATGCACACGTTATTGGGTTTCTTCATTCATATAACACTTTAGACGGGTAATTCCATGTGTTTCCATTAAAACTATTCCGTAGAAAAATTTTCATAATGTGACAGTTTGGCTTTAAATACTTTTGACCATAAGATTTTCTATTCATGGTTTCTTGGAGGATGTTTTTTACTTAGAAGTTCTAATATTATTTAAGAGGTCGAAATATTTTGAAAACACAGTTTAGGTTTGCTTTTCTTCACTGCATTCGTATGCTTCCATCACGTAAAAAGCTGATTCTTTCCAATTTCCCATGAAAAAATTAGTGGCACTACTAGCACTACATAGTATCTATTACCCTTATACTCTCTACATAGAGTTACAACTATGACGTTACCGAGAGAGTCGTTAAAGGAAGAAATAGGATAACCGTAATAATCATGAGCATGAAAAGTACGGGATACTAAAGAAACTAGACCTCTCGTGTTGAAATTGTTATTAGCTTCGGAATAAATTGGGCAGAAGTCCGCCCATATGGGTATACATACTTTTAGGCGCACCTTTTTTCGTTTCACCTAATTTATGCGACTGTGCGCAAATGCACGATACCGTTTTTTTTTATTAATTAAATATTGTTACCTAAAGGTGAAAAGGTGGCAAGTCCATTTTTCGAAATTGTTCAGCACGGACGAAAAATCGATGTAGTTTCGATTATCTGTCAGTCTGCATTAAAACCTAGATTTTGGAAAAAAAGTGGACTTGGCACCTTTTCACCTATAGGTTAATAATTTCTTATTATTGAGATTTTGTTGTGAAATAAAAGAGAAATTCGCATACAAAATACATTTTTACATACAATACAATCTAAATATATCGTCGTTTAAAGTACAAAACCGCGTATCGTATCAACCGAAGGAGTGTTAAGAAATCTTTAGTTTGAACCCTAAGAATATTTTCGAGGTGTTGGAAGAGGGTCGCCACCTGTTTAATACCCTTGTGCACAAGTGCGCTCGGGTATAATAGTGTTTGCAGTTTTACCATACGGGTTGCATTATTAGACAAAGTTGTTTATTAGAAATTTTGAAAAATGCTTTAGTGGATATTCATTTTGAACCGAACCGGACTATTTTTTGGAGTGATTTTAGGTTCGGTTTTGCAATTCCCAAATAAAAACGGTTCGGTTCGTGATTCGATTCCAAGCCAGAAGAAAGCGACGGTTCGGTTCAAAACCGGTTTGCAGCACTGTGAAAAATACTAGGCGTTTTTCAATTCATTTACATATACAAACACACAAAAATTACATTACATTATGCATTTATAGAATTTTTCATCCATTCGCAAACTCATCGCTCATATTTTATTAATGAAAAACGCAAATATTCCAACCAATGTATTTCATGTGCAGTTATTTTTAAGTTGCATTTATGCACAAATACAGCTACGGTACGCAGTATATTTACTTGATGCGCATTTCTATCTAACGCTTACCAATGCACCAACATCTAACGTATACTCCAGCACTATAAATTTATATCCATTTCATTTCGTCACCTCCACCTCCACCTGCATGCATGTATATGTACACAGATACCTACGTGGGTACTTACTTTCCAATCCATTTTTCACAGACCCTCTTCATTATTTTCAATTAATTTATTAGCCACGGAAATTTCAATAATTCCCATCAACGCCTCGTGTCAACGGTTCGTTAGCGATTTTGACAGCAGCTCTCGATGCTGCTGTTCATTTTTTTTTTCATTCATTCATTTTTGGCCACCAAACAACCATCCAACCAACCAGCCAACCAGCCAGCAACAACTAGCCACAATCAGCCACCGGTAGCCGTTTATTCAATTGCCTTATTTTATTTAGCCACTTCAGCGAATATTCGAATTTGTTAGTTGGCTTTGCCGGATTTGCTATGCACTGCTTCAGGCGATTTTCCTGCATTAAATGCCATGGAAAGCGAGCCACTGCTGTGTTCAGTTGGAAAATTTTGTAAATATCAAAAATTGTTTTGGTCGATCACATAACCCTACAATGGTTACAAACATACCATACATAGTATATGTATGTATGTATGGATTGTCCGATGTTATTGAACGCATTTGTCCGTTTATTGTTTTGTTGCTATTTTTGTTGTTGTTATTTTTGTTGCATTGGCATTCATGCGCTCGTGTTGCGGTTTGCAAATATTTTTGGTTGCACATTTTTGACACTGGCACTCAATGCCCTCTGGCGTGGCATTTATGTATATACATATGTACCTATGTTTGTGTAGCAGTACGAGTATTTATAGTGAAGAGGTGAAAGTGGATATTCAGGGTTGTAGTAGCTTTTGGCTTAATCGATTGCAAAAGTCAAATGAGTGTGAATATGATTCTTTATGTTGCTTGGTCTGTGGAGTATTTGTGGCTGAATTTAAGTTCGCGCGCTTTTAATTGTCCAATCCTTGATGCCACTTCTAGCTTATATTGTTAGCGTATTTAATACAAAGTGGTTAGATGGAAGATATGTAGTACCTGTGGCTAAAAGAGCTAAAGCTTAACAAGCCTTTATCGAAAGCTCTGGCGTGCCGAACCTGTTTTAAAACTCCAGTTTTAGTAAATTGATAAGATAAATTAAATATTACAATATAGGTATCAAACTGAAGAGGTTTAGGACAGTTTACTGATGAAAAATATTTTTGATGAGGGTTATCAGCTGTTTAAAAAAAATTAATTCTGTTAGATTGATAAAATAAATGAATTATTACAATGCGAGTATGGATGTCAACCTAAAGAGACTCAAAAAAATGTACTGTCGAAAATATTTTTGAGGCGGGTTGCCACCTGTATGAAATTTCGAGTTTTGTTTATTTGATAAGATAAATTAAATATTGCAATATGGGTATCAAACTATAGAGGTTTAGGTATTTTTACAGCTAACAAATATTTTTTGAGGTGGGTGGCCAACTGAATTGATAAAATAAATGAAAAGTATGGATTTCAACCTAAAGAGGTTTATTAAAATTTACTGCCAAAAATATTTTTGATGCGAGTTTCCACTTGTTTGAAATTTTTAATTTTATTTGCTTTATAAGATAAACTACTCGATCTAGGCCTAACTAGCTTAAGCCTCAACCTTTTGGCATTCACCATTACCAGACGAATTAGACGGGCTTATAATATAATTAAATTTTTTGCATGCCTTTGTTCACGATTTGCTTTGTTCCATATTTGCAAAGTTCATTATTAAAAAAATTTAACAACTACAATTTAATTAATTTTTATTTTTTTTTTTCAAATGAATAAAAGGTTTGGTGCGCTTCGCACTATTTTTAGCATGAGTATCATCAAATATTCGAAAACCCTCCATTACCATACTTTTCCTTTGCACAAGCTTTTTCCATCTGGTAGTTCACTCACCTTAGCTTGATTACCGCTATTGAAGCACAGACATACATATGTATATTTATTACCATCGACCTTAAACTATCAACAAGCAGACCTACATATGTGCATGCATTAGGGTGATCCTTAAAATAACAACATCATTGGCAACCCCTCATTTCATTCTAGGTTCATAATAAAGACACGAAAACTAAAAAATTTAAAAAATATGTGTCGCTTTCAGGGTTTGAAAAAAAAATTATTTTTTTTATATCAAAAAAAATTTTCCAAAATATTTACTTTGACCAGATATATCTAACTTAGCGATTTTATGCATAAGTTACAACAATATGTCCAATTTGTCAGATTCCAGTTAAAAATTGTGTCGAAATTTTGCGATTTTTAATAAAAGTATACATTTTTTTAAACTTTGGTAGCGACCCTTGAAATTTTTCTTTTTTATTTTCGTAGATGTCTTTATTTTATACGTAGAACAAAACAAACGTGGTGCGCCATACAAAATCTAGATGTTGAGATTTTAGGGACCACCCTTGTGATGTACTTTTCGCTAAGCCATTAATAATCTTGCCGAAATATATAAAAATCCTTGGAATACACACATGACAGCTAAAACCAAGCATACAAGGAATTCCGTTGACAGTCACAAGAACAGAACCGAGCAGGGTTGAAATCGATGAAGTTGGAAAACAAAGTCAAACAATGCAAGAATGCGAGTAACCCAAACTTTGGATAGCCAAAGGAATGTCAAATGTCACTTAAACCACAACGATTGGCAGCTCGCTCCAAGCAGCAGCATTAGCGCTATCTATACATTAATGAATACAATAGGGTGGTCAAAAATAAGTAAAGTCGAAATTTTAATGCTCCCACACCCTAGCATTGTTCTATATTTTATTTTTAGATCGGAAAACTCCGTTTCTCTTCAGTAGACTTCCAATAATAATACCCAATTGTTTATTTAACCATTTTTTTGGGTTTTAGCGGTTTTGGCGGACTTATAAAATATAGTTACTATAAAAAATGCTTAAATAAACAAATTGGTATTATTCTTTGGAATTTCTTGAAGAGAAATATAGTTTTTCGCTCGAAAAATATTGATTTTCAAGATTTCTATACTAGCTCTACGAAAAGTTGATGTTTTCCCCATATAAAATACATGGAAAACTTTGAGCGCCTTGAGCGACCAATATATATATTTTTTGATTTCAAAGTAAAAAAGGGGTATATTTTTGTCGCTATATAACACTCCTAGGGGACGAGAGCATAAAGATTCCGACTTTACTTTATCACATGCATTTTTGGACCACCCTAATGTGCAAGCAAGTTTTGCTTTATGATGGTCAGAGTCGAGAATTCAGTAATATTCTACATTGTTATTTTGTATCTATGTATGTATGTACAGAACTTTTGTTCTAAAACAATTCGTGTGAGCTTCGAATATATATCGTTTTCTTCAACTAATTTCAATATCATCAAAAATTAATTTCACTAATTCGATTAGTAGTTGTAGAGAATGTGAAGTGCAGTGGATTGTGTGAGTCGGGCAAGGGAGAATGACACAGAGGATGGGGTAAATAAAATATACGCACACCTTGTGGCATGTGTGGCATAAACATCATTAATTTTCAGGCTGTCCAGACAGTGGCTGCATGTGAATATACGAGTGTATATGTAAGTTAGTTGGAACAAGTGAAATGTAGTCGAGAGAAAAGAAGGCAGGGAGAAAGTCCTTGAGTGCGTGCCAGGCGCGACCATTGTGACCATTCCAAAATTGGCAAGATTTGGAGATTGAATGCATGCACTCATACATACATACATACATACACATACATATATTTCTGGGGTATGTTGAAACTTACTTGATTGTAGGCTGAAGCTGACTTCCCTCCAAAAAATCTGCTTTATTTATAATTAATTAAATTTTGTATTCGCTCAGCAGCGAACTAATCTTAAAATTGCTAAGAATTACGCAACGCAGAGCATACACGTTTGCGTTGCATAATCACATATTCACAAAGAACTTCCCCTTAATTCATTTAATTTTCTTGTTATTTGCCTTTTCAAAACGAAATGAAATGCGACTTTCACTTTCAATTTAATTAACCTTTGTACAATTTAGTTTTTTTTTGTCGCTCGCATGCATCGTTACAGCACGCATCCGTGCGATTTGCGTAATTCGCTAAACCACGCATCCCTCGCTCACCTCGCTCACCTCGCTCACCTCTGCACGCGTAACTCGTCGCTGCCCCGTGTACGCATTTTTCCACTCACATGTTTCATCTCGTAATAGCCGCTTTGTCTGTCTGCTTTAACTGCCGCATTTTACAACTCTGCACTCTACACTCCACCTTACCTTTAATTCGGCATCCGCCACTTGTAGAGTTGCGTTGCTCATTTTTCACACACTCATTTCCGAATTTAAATTTCTTGAATTTGAATTTTCCGCACATTTTGCTGTGCGTTTGCATTTTCAACAGCAAATTAATTTCGTCGCATTCAAGCTAATGCCACTACCACTCCACTGAAGGACTGAATCCAGCAAGGAAAAGGCATCATTTATACCTGCTACACTCTCATACACATATACCTTGCACACACGCCTTCAAGTATGCAATGCCATTTTTATTTAATTTCATTTTATTGCCGTGCTTTAGCATATGTGCCACCGTGTGTGAGTGGAATTTGAATTTAAAAGACCTGGCAAGCAAATAAAAAAAAAACGTGCAATAACAAAGCGTGCAATGGTTATGGCGTAGCGAGGAGTAGTAGCACGGCTGCAGCTCCAGTCGCTTTGCGGTTGTCTCGGTGTTTGCTTTGGCGTTAAAAGTCACACCGCAAAGCTGCTAAAGCGGCGGAATTGTCTTTTATGCGAGTGTTTCGCACAGATGCTTCCGTTGGCTGTCGTCTTAGATGCTGCATTGCCGTTTGTTGTTCCTTTAGCTTTGTAAGGAATACGGGAATTTTTACATGTTCAAATATCCTTTTTTCCCTACTCCACATATTTTCCGTTCCGTTCTTCACGTGTACTTTTGTGTTTGTTCAACAAAACCATTAGCTAAAGCAAGGTAGATTTTAGTTTTTTTCCAGTAGGGAATCTAGTCGGAAAAGTGCAATTCATGCTTTCTGGACCCTCTGATTATGAGCCTTAGAAATGTCGAGGAGAAAGCTAACCTCATATGCCAGGCGATTACGGAAATTCGTTCCGAAAAACATTTTTAGTTAACCTTCAGTGCCAAAAGTTATTTCCGCTTCACTTATTTGCTATTACCTTTCATTTTTTCGAAGCTTCGCCAGGTGTTCATGCCCAAAGTCCTCTCCATTTTTCCCTGCCTTTTTATACCTGGGCAAATTATTCACACGCTTTGACTCTATCCGGTTTTTGAAACTCAATCTACTGGTTTTTGGTTCCCATTTTGAATATACTGCCTTATTTTAATAACATTTTTTCGTACAACCGTAAAATATTATTTTAATTTTTATTTTTTTAGACCTTGGCACACCCCAAAAATATTGCCTTTGTCCCAATCATGAAAAGCAATTTTTAAGCATTTTCTAATTAAAAATCCATTTGAATTTATAATGAGTTATAACAATCGTGTAACTGCTAAAAAATGTTACAAAATGTACCTATCGCGGGATCCGGTCTTTAAAGTGTAACGATGTCGAAACAATTGGGTGTCTATTGACGTTTTGACATATTTACTCCTACATATTAAGTAAGTCAGCGCCGAGAATGTGGGTAACAAGCAAACCGAAGAGACAAGACAGTGGATACCTGAGTTTATGTGAACTCCTTTCTAATGGTCGTTTGTCAACCGAGAACTCACTCTCAGACCACCTTTATATAGATTTTTGTCAACATTGTGGCCCATCAAAGTTTCAGGTATGACGGACTCCTCGAAGTACTGACTGGGCTAAGTTTTAAGAAAAGCTGGAACAAAACATAAACCTATTTACAAGGCATATAAGAAACAAATAAACTGCTGAGAACGTATACGCATCATAAAGTCATTCGAATTTCTATGCCCCTTTCAGAAAAAATTTCCTTAGATCTATACTGGAAACCTCCCAACTCATTTTGAAAAAAATGTCCTTTATCTTACATTGGTTAATATGGTCACCGTAGCTATGAGGTTGGCGTCTTTTTGGAAAATAGAGAAACTTCTATTGCAACTTGGTGTACAGAAAAACATCTGCCAGTCAATCCTTTAAAAACTACTGTGGTTTTTTCATTAGCGCGGCTATAGAAATTTATCATGAGGTTAAGTATTTAGGTGTTGCCTTCGACTGCAAGCTTTTGTGGAGAAGGTACGCTTCTCTGAGAATTACCCAAGCGCTGTCCCCTTTTGTATGCTGGACTCTCTTGCTAAGAAGCAACGTTCGATCTGCATTGCTTTCAGGGGATGCTACTGCCTTTCAAGCGAAAGATTTTCAATACTTAGGGCCGTTTTCTCATCTAACCTTTAGTTTACCGGTCACTTTATCGTCTCGATATACGAGTTTTCGTTTTCTCATCAGCGCATTAATTTCTCGAATCGATAAACTGTTGCTCACCCGATGCAACCTTTAAAATTTGTACCCAACTTTAAATTTTGGTTTGGTTTTGGTTCATGAGCCAGCTATATTAGATATTTCAACCAAGGTTTTGGTTTTTGCTAGCAGTTGCTCTTGCTCTATATTTGCTTATGTTGCATTGCCAACCTTTGAAATTTTATGACGAATGTAGTGAAGTTTCACTCTCGGAAATGTAGTGAAGTTTCACTCTACGGAATAACAAATTTTTTTTTACAGGTAAGATAAGACAACGAAAACACTTTAAAGTGAGGAAC
>NW_023458565.1:30283367-30370980 GCF_013731165.1 Rhagoletis pomonella | reverse complement strand
CCCTGTTAGTAAAGGCAACTTTACTGCTTACATTAGAAAACGGCCCTTAGGGCCAAGATTTATATTAAGGGCCGTTTTCTCATCTAACCTTTAGATTACCGGCCACTTTATCGTCTCGATATACGAGTTTTCGTTTTCTCATCAGCGCATTAATTTCTCGAATCGATAAATTGCTGCTCACCCGATGCAACCTTTAAAAATTTGTACCCAACTTTAAATTTTGGTTCGGTTTTGGTTCGTGAGTCAGATATATTAGATATTGCAACCAAGGTTGTGGTTTTTGCTAACAGTTGCTTTTGCTCTATATTTGCTTATGTTGCATTGCCAACCTTTGAAATTTTATGACGAATGTAGTGAAGTTTCACACTCGGAAACGTAGTGAAGTTTCCCTCTACGGAATAACAAATTTATTTTTACCGGTAAGATAGGAAAATGAAAACACTTTAAAGTGAGGAACAATTTATCTGCCCTGTTAGTAAAGGCAACTTTACTGCTTACATTAGAAAACGGCCCTAAGAAGTACAAATAGGCATCAAAAAAGTTGAGTGTTAGTGTTGAAGAATGTAAACAAATACAACAGAAATAACGTTAGTTTTTACAATATATTTATCCTTGTTCAGGTACTTGGCTGCAAGGGGGCAGAAGAGGACGTGCTGGTTAACGAACACGCTAGGCAAGGCTTAGAAGGTCTGCTAATAGGTCCTTAACGGTATCTTAGTTGGTATGCAATATCAGTTAAACCGAATATCAACAAGTGAGCGAGACACCGCTGGTTGCCGAAACTCTAAAGTCTTCTTGCCTTATGTCGCCAGTAGAAATTGTAGTTTCCTTATAGTGTTTTTAGCCGGCGTTAATCAATTTCGAAGCACATTGTAAATTAGGTTTGTCGGTTGACTATCCCACTTTGCGGTGGATAAATACATACACGTTCATTTGGTAGAAACTACTTTGCTTTGTGTAAGCGTTAAAAAAAAAAATTACGCGGAAGACAGCCCTTTGACACCACGGACAAAGTGTCATTACAGTCAATGTCCTACAGGGCTTTTGAGAATTCTGTTATCACACACTTTCGCAAATATTATTCGCATCAATTTTATTAACATACTTACGTTTTAATGCAAATAAGCAAAACTGAACTAATTCATTTATGGAAAGTAAAATTTAATATGCCTACGATTTTATTATACGGCCTGATTATTTTATGTCAAGCATTTGAGAACTGAGGTGCAAAGTTAAAAAATTTAGATTTCATTGTGAATTTCGGCAGAGTACCATTCGGTAACAATGTTTGTTCCGCAACTTTTTTTTTAAGCGGATAAAATTTCTTTTCTTTTTTGAAGTTATTGCAAATGCATATTTTTTATACAAGTTACAGAAGGTTGGTAACCCGACCATGCACTTCAAATGGTCGCTTTCGCACTTCACTGCACAGTCCCATTTAATTAGCTGTTCTAAAATATCAATAATACTATTGTCTCAGCTTAAGTAGTCTTGAAGATATGAGAGCCATATACATTTTTCGTAGTGCCGGAACTTCCTCTTAGTGAGCTTTCATGACCATGCGGTTTTTAAAGTTCATTTTTTTTACTAATTTAATGCACAAAAATTTTAAAATAAAAACATTTTTCGGGTTTGGCAGTTTTTATTTTTGCTCAGACCAATATATTATTCCTTTACGGCTAGTTAGCGCGGAAACCAGGTTTCCAAAAAACTCTATATGATAGCGCCATCTAGCGGAAATTCATTTATTTCTTCGTCAATTTCTTTTTTTCATTATATGCACTTTGGTGCACTCTAAAAAGTGCATGTAAAACTACTACAGAAAAGTTTTTATTTTTCAACCGGAATCCATGTAAAAATGCGAAGAAGATGTTCAAGATTTGGTTTTGAACATGAGATGTTTAAAATATTCACATAAATATAGACATGAGATGTTTAAAATTTCGAAAAATTGTGAAGTAAAAATGCATGTTTTTACTAATAATAAACACTAAGGCTGCGATTCACCAGATTCATTTAAGTGAAAATTACTTTAATTTTTGAATTTTTAATTTCACCAAACAATTTTAATTTAATTTGTGATTTAAGTGACCTAGCTCTTCACATAATTAAAAATTAAATCAGAATAACCACACCCAGAGATGTTACACGTTTAATCAGCTGATCAATATACACCAGCGATGGGCAGGGAGAGCTTTTACTCTGCACACGTTTATGCACATTGTCTAGAAAGCTTAAAAGAGCTTTGCCCGCGGGCAAGGCGGTGCTCATCACTGATATACACACACCACAATTTTGTGTATCTGCTGCTTACTTGTATACCAGCCCTGCTTTTACAACACAGCGTGCCAAAGCTTTCAAAAGCTCTCAGTACAAATGAAAGCTTTTGCTGACCAAGTCTGTTTTTTTTTTTTACTCACTTAAATAAAGAGCTTATTGAAACTGAAAATAAGTTAAGTGAGAATTAAAGAAAAAATTAAAGTTAATTTATTTACTCAATTGTGCGGCTGTCAGAAACTAGCGTTATGTGAACAAACTTAAGCAAAAGTTTCCTCGAAAATAAAAATAAAAATTGTGTAAACAGTGAAAACACTGCTGCTATAACCCCTGTAAGTACATATGTAGGTCTTTTAACCATAATAGGAAGATATTTACATAATGGCACAATTTTTGTATTTCTTTTGGTATCCATCAATTGAAAAAAATGCATAATTCGATCAGGCGAGATCGTTTTATGCTTATCTGAGTCATATCTTTAGTGAAAATTTAATAATAATTAAGAATATTACCACTCCTTTTAATGGCATGACATGTAATTAACCATAAATGCCGAGAAAAAAAAAGTATTTATCTCTCCATAAAAAACAAAAATTCGTAAAATTCGCGTGTCTGCAAGAAATTAAAAGACAAGTCGCCCAAAGTGCGCTCGCTTAAGCAAATACATACATACGAAAATAACTCAAAGCAAAGGCTCAAAATAAAACCTTAAATGTAAATTTCAGGACGCAGATTTTAATTTGAGGAGATAATGCCGAACACTAATTTGTAAAATACCTTAAAGCAGATATTGCTCTTGAAAACTATTTACCTTCATATCTACATAAGTATGCATGTGTACCAACATACCCATTGAAAACATATCTATGTACATTAATGTGTACATATGTAAATAGCCAGGTAACTCAGCTAAAATCGTAAAAAAAGAATAAACGAAAATAGTAGATGACTCGGTAAACGGAAATGGAACATACAGACTAGGGCGAGCGACAAAGTTACAAAGCTAAACAGGTAGGCAACACCCTCCATTGTGTTTTTGTTGTGTTGTATTCTTTTTTCACCCCACCATTATTATGCACCTAATTTGTTGTTTTCATTTGTATTACGTGATATGTACTATTGTATTTTGTTTCGTAAAGGAGGAACGACTGATAATCACCATCGCGTGCCAACAAAATTAAGGAGTGGATGTGATTTTTATCATTTTTGGTGCATATGTATGTATGAAAAAAGCGATAGAGAAAAATGACCGTTACACGCGAAAATGTGCGCTATGAGTACTATGCACGTTTGTATGTGTATTGGCATGGCAAAAGGTTCTTAGGTCAAGCCCTATTTTGTTTTGTTTTGTTTAATGGATCCACGTTAATGTGCGGAAAGTGGTTAAAGTGCTAAATGTGAAAAGCTAACGAAATTACGACCGCTCCCAGTTGGAGGAGGGAATGTTTTTGAAGCAGCGTTTTCTGGGAGTGGTACAATTGCATGCACATATGTACATGTATATATATGTATATAGCATGTATTTTTTTTTATCAAAACAAATTGCTAAATAATCAAGTGTGCGTATAAAGAAGGAAGCGTTCCCGAGTGGGCGATTGCCTCTAAAACAGTTAAGGTCGCACATTGATTTCAGATAGAAAACCTTCTTTTTTCTAATCTGCATAAATTAGCAACAAAAACAATTATTCGTTGTCGAAAGAAGGGTCATTGGCTAAACGCCACTAAAACTATTACAAATTAAAGTTGTGGATATCTAGAACAACAAAATAATAGAGAAAACTCATTCTGGAATTTGACAATTTGACAATGGCACTTAATTCCTATTTTTATTAATCTACCACCACTTTTAAACAAAATCTCGTCAAAGAAAATTTATGGCATATAACCATACACTAAGAACTATAAAATTTCACAGAGATTGCTATTGCAGCTCTCAGTCTTGGTAGGGGTCTTGCCTGATCCACACCGCCACAGCTTTTGCATAACTCAGCTCTAAAGGGCGCGCACTTCATGAAGAGCTCTGAGTAGCTCTCTGGGACTGATATCGGTCTCCTGTGAAACTTCAATCTTAACGCAGAACATTTTTTTCACAAATTAAACAGCTTTCTGATTGTACCTCTTGCTTAACCTATGAACTGGGTACTTTACAGATCACTTTTCAGATACACGATTTTATTGTTTCTGTGCGCTGAATTAATACATCCGGAAGGTATCTGTGACGGAATGGGGAGTGAAGTGAAGACCGTAATTCATAGATCGTATTAGCAGAATTTATTTATTTATTTAAATGTGCAGTACTGCGACCCATGGGACCCACGGTACTGATTTAAAAATGGCCGGAAACGAACCACAAAACTAAACTGAATAGCCAGAAGAAGCCAGATCTTTTAAAATGGAGAAAGTAGAATATTCAACCAACGGACACTGTCGTTCACTGTAATGTAATTCACTGGAGCCATAATTTTTTACTCAATTTGATTACATTTTTTTACTGAAAGTTTATAACATTTGCAAGAGACTAGTTGAGCCGGATTTTTGAGTTTTTATTTCATTATATTAAATGTTTTAGTGCAAATGCGGAAAAAGTGTATTTTGAAGAAAATCGATTATCCTGTTCCAGTTAATAAATGTTGCATAATAAAAACTAGTTGAAAACAATTGTTAGGTTCCCCAAAACGAAAAAATTATTTCACAAAAAAAAATTTTAAATTTATAAAAATATTTTCAACAAAATTAAAATTTGTTTTTTTTTGGGTATGCAGTTTTATAGATCATTAAATTTAAGTACAATAAAGTGCAAGTTGCAAGTGGCTAAGAGTTCGCGTTGATTTTTAATAATATAACCAACGCCTTTATTGCCCATTTAGCACGCAGATGTGCTCGAAATTTACTAAAAATCAACGCGACCTCTTAGCCACTTCAAACTTGCACTTTTCTATACTAAAATTTAACTCGAAAAAAAAATTTAGTTTTGATGAAAATTTTTTTATAACATTTCAGATTTTTCTCACGAATTTTATTTTGGTTTGTTTTCAACTAGTGCGCACTGTGTCATATTTTCTAACTGGAACAGGAGAACCGATTTTCTTCGAAATTGCTATTTTTTAATAAAAATTCAAAAATCAGACTCAACTGGTCTCTTGTAGGTTTTATAAGCGTTCATTAAAAAAATCATTAAATTGGTTGAAAAATTAAGGCTCTAGCGAATTATAAACAGTAAATTCCAGTTTTGAACCACTGTGCGGCGTTCACTGGAGCTTCCAAAACTGTACTGGTCATATCTTTCATTAAAGCTGGGAGTTCTAACTGATCATTATCGGAATTCATGCGTTGGGACTCGACATCACCTGAAGATGCTATTATAGCAGCTGTATGGGGGCGATTAGGGGGAGCCGTCTCAGTTTTCGTGAACTTAAGGTTTAAACACCTTGGACCTCGCTTCTACTTCACGACCGGGGAGGTTTCAGAATTGAGATTATTCGTTTGCCGCTTGCTGTCTATTAACAACCCTTAGACGATGCAGTCTGTCGAAACCTTTCCCCTTAGGAGGCTGTCTCGAATGAGGCCAGCTCTTCAAAGTTCTATAGACCACGGGCAACAGGCAAATTCACACAAAATTTTTTCTTCGCCTGCTAGATAGAATTCAAATTAATTGAATTAAAATTATTGCTGCAGTTCTCATAACTATTCTAAGAATATTAGTTGCTAGCACTTCCTTTTGGATCTGCGAGAACCTATAAAAAAAAGGACGTAGGTTTGTCGGGCCACCTATTCGAATGATGTCAAAGTCGAATAGAAAATTAGTTTTTGTCACTTAGTAAGTGTTTTCGACACCCTACGAAATTTAAATTTCCCTTCTAAACTGAAATGCTAAGAAATTCGCGTACAACAATAACAACAAATTTTAACAACTATTCAACCACTATTATTAAATTCAACCTTCCAGCGTGAAAAGCATTTCATGCCTACTATTTTGCAATTTTCGCCAAAATTACCACTTTCAAGCGCTTGACGTTTTCGCAAAATAAATTTGGCTATTTTTCTGCCGGCAAGCACTTATTTACTACCACAACATACAAACAAATAGTCT
The DNA here is from genome assembly GCF_013731165.1 of Rhagoletis pomonella. Taxonomy (NCBI): domain Eukaryota; kingdom Metazoa; phylum Arthropoda; class Insecta; order Diptera; family Tephritidae; genus Rhagoletis; species Rhagoletis pomonella. The sequence continues at coordinate 30,364,613 of NW_023458565.1, read as the reverse complement.
TAGCTGTAAAATTCGCAATCTTCCGACAACTCCAATACCAAGGGCAACTAAAAAAAAAAAAGAAAAATTATGCAAAAATTTTTTGCAAATGGGCGATAAATGAAATTTTGTCTGCCTGTCTGCAGCTCAGCGTCTAGAAAGAGCACATTAACGACTTTGAGAATTGCAAGAAAATTACCCGCTAATGTTCATATATATGTATGTATCTATATATTTACATCAAATTTATAGTTTATACATAAAAAACTCTTCTAGACAACAAGAAAAAAAAATTGCAAAATAAACCTATTTAGAAACATTTTTTTTTTGCTTCAAGTGAACTATATGCAATCCACTTGGCAGCAATGTAAAGTCGCCACAAATATTCGAAAACACGAGTAAGTAAAGAATAAGAAGAAGAAAAGAGCATTAAAATAAACCTTGAAATAATTTTTTTTTCATTTTCAAGTATGTAGTTGTTGCATATTTATACACGTTCAGCATTTTCATTTTGTCCGCAACATATTTTCACTCTTCCACACGTACATACATACAGCAACAAACAATTTTATTAGCCATTTGAACGAATTTTGTAGTGGTGGCCTCCTAAAACGGTTTATGATGATCCTTTGCTTATTATTTTATGGCATGCAACCTCTAGTTTCTCTTTTTTTCAACCATTACCGACTTATCCCATTTACTTACTATGTACTTATTTTACTTCCTATAGCTGTACGTTTTTCTTTTCTTTTTTTCTTCCATTTAGTACTTTCTTCATATTCACTTTGTAGTTGTTGTACTAGTGGTGTCTTTATTTTATTTTTTTTTTTAGGTTTTTGCTATGTCTGTTGTATTATTATTATTGTTATGGCTGCTGTTAAATGGCAACATTAAGGAAATTCTTTTACAAATTTGTGATTCAGTGTCGCAGTTTTTTCATACTCGCCTAGATCCCTATGTAGTTGTATTTTTATATTTACATATATTTGTATCTGAACACAAAATTAGTTAGCCTCAAGGCCACTGGCAGTATTTTTTTACAAACGAGTCAAAGATTTTCAGCTTTTGTGCTTTTTTAGGGGGGGCCCAATTCGAGTCAGGAGCCTATAGAAATTGTATCTATTTACTAGCAAATGCCCGGCGTGCTTCACTGCGCCTTAAACGTACTCTCGTGCTGTTTGATACCCGTTTTTAATACTTCATTTATTTTAGCAATTTATTTGCATAAAATTTGTCAAACAGGTGGCAACCCTGATCAAAAATATTTTCGCCAGTAAACTTTTCTACGCATTTTCAGTTTGATACCCATATTGCAATATTCAATTTATCTTAAAAAAATTAAAATAAATTAAAATTTTCAAACAGGTGGCAACCTTCAACAAAAATATTTTGGGCTATCAGCCTTCTGAAATTGCTTGCTTTTGACAGCCATGTTGCAATATTTACTTTATCTTATCAATTTACTTAAACTGTAATTTTCAAACAGATGGCAACTCTCTATTTTTTGCTTTTATATTTTAAGCCAGGCCTCTGGAAATACATCGGTGAAAACTGCATTCAATTCCATGCATCAGTTTTCGAGTGATGCGCGTACAAACATACAGACACGCAGACAGACAAAAATTCTACAAATTGTTGATCTGGCTTCTGTTGCTCTAATAAATACCGCCATATTAATTTTTCTTGAATACCTAAAATGCACAGACATCGGCCTGTTACATTTTTATTATATTTATTTCTGCCTCGCCCCACTCAGTGTTATACCAACATCCGTTTGTGTATTATGGGTCTGAACATAGAGGTATAAATCCAAGGGATTTCCTTTGGTGACAGACTCCACGTTTTGCCAAAAACTTATTTACATTGCTAAAGTACTGCCAATGCTTTGGAGGTCTTGTGTTCCACGATACTTCACTTCGGGAGAAGTCTGAATTGTAACTCCTTTAAATGTGAGGGCAATGATACCAAGCAACCTTCACCTTCTAGTGAAGAGCTCAACCCTAGTTTTGGTTGGGTTAGCGGTAAGACCCTTTTCATTACAGCACGTATAACCTAAACCGTTATTTTACTCTGGCACCACCGGATATTTCACTTGTTCCCTTTCAGATAAAAATTTAGACGAAACCTACATATTTAAATTCTTGAATGATTTCTTAGGAGCAGCCTGGTCGTTTTGTTGTGGTAATCTTTAAAGATCAGTATATGTCTCTACCTGTTAGTCAGTGAGCTTTGATCTGTGCGCGTCCATATAAAAGCCAAAGAGAATTCTGAGCACCTTTTCCCGCTGAATATATTTGGATCGTGACAAGATACAATCAAAAGATTCGCCACTCAGCTCTCCCTACGGCTCACAGAGGTCCGTTTTAAACAGCTCTCATTCCGATCAATGGAGCCACATTCACATCATTCCCTATGGTCCGCACCGCTGAGGAAGTAAATGGATTTAAGCGGAAAGAAAAGGCGCTCCCTATAAGGTCACGCTGTTTATACCAATCTTAATCTTCATTTCATCTTCATCTTAATCTTAATCTTGATCTTCAGTTCGTACGCATATCTTTTCTTGACAAACTTTGTTTAACAATCCCTTCCACCGTTGTCCTGAATGTTGAAGTCAAATAATATTTTTGGGCGAAGTAAAATTGGCATTAAACAAATTCTTAAAGAACCCCTAATATTCCCTTGTCAACCATATTGTAGCTTATTTCTAGTAATTTTATTGAAAGACTGTTTATAACATTTCGTTAAAGAAATTTTGATTTTGTAATAAGTTCTGCTTTAAAGGAGCCTTATATCCTTATAAAAGCAAAGTAGCTTCTACGTATAGCTCACTTTAAAACACCTGAAATAAGCTTTAAGCAATTTATGTTTTCTCACCTATTTAAGTACAGTTTGCAACCAACGCGTTTCACATTTCGCTAAGCCACAAAGTGACCGCAGCTACGACAACCTGCAAAGGTTTTCATAGAGACTAAATCCAAGTGCTGAGCCAAACGAGCAATACCCCCATGGATATATGTACATATGTATGGTAAAAACTCAGACACAATAAAGCTTACTTTGTATGTTGGTTGGTCCATATGTGGAGGTACATACATACATACATAAGTAGTTGTTTTTGTCGCATAATTAACCCAATTAGAAGGTGAAATGTCATTCTTAACGTAAATTTATGCGAATTTTTTAATTACAGTGGCGACACAAAATTGCTTGGAAAAAAAAACGCAAAATTAAAAGTGTAAAAAGCAGTAAACAAACCGCTAACAACACTTGCTGTGACGGCAATAGAACAGCTGAGGGGACGATGTGGATTAGTCTGTGACTGTGTTGGTTACACGCTAAATTCTCGCTTAAAATCCATAACAAACAGCAACATAATAAAGTCCCTGGTTACCTTTACAAGTATGCTAGAGATGAGCGGGAGACTACGAGATTCGAATAAATCATGGTGGAAAGCCTTTTATGTAATATCCGGTACTACGGGATAGCAAATTACTGATTTTTATCAGCGAAAATTTGCATGCTTATTATAAGAGCCTACTCCTGAGCTGCATAACATAAGTTAGGGGCACTGAGTTACCGACTCGCAATACCAGTTGATCAAAAGAGAAAACTATAGGTTGAGTCTACCAATGTTTCCACCATTTGAAACGAGCCGTATGAGTACCAAGAAAATGTCAGTGGAATTCAAACCTGGTACACACAACATGGAACCTTTTAGGGCCAAACATCGCGTACGAATTTTTAAATTATTCTACTAAACTGTGAATCATTGATCGTTGCATTTTTGAGCATTTCAAAGGAAATCTTCTTCAGTGGTGACGTTCGGTGAACTTGCCGAATCTGGGGTACTGAGCAGTCGCAAGGCTCTATAGAGTTCCATATATTGCAGCCACCAATATCTTGCGATTCATCGCCTTTGAATTTTTTTGGGACTATACAAAAGATCAGTTTCGGGCCAACAATACTACAAGTTTGGAAAAATTTAAGGACACGATGCGTCAAGTTATGGCCCGACATTTTTGTTAGGGCGAGGCCACGCAATGAGCGCTTAAAATTAAAACATATGGTATACTATTGAAGTGGCCACGCAATGAGCGGTCTGTGAGCGGCATTTCAGAATGGTTGGGGGCGGTGCCACTCATTTCCATCTACACTGCTAGCTGAAAGATGTAAAAAGAAGTCGACTCGGGTCTGTACTCCAGGAACACTCAGGTAAGGAAATCATAGTGTCTACCTGTTAACTGCAGCGGAGATCTCTGAGACAGAAAAGGCGGCTTGAATCATAGGGAATAGTGGGTTACTGTTAGGTGACGTCACTATATTCGTTGACAGCCAAGCGGCATAGAAAATATTAGGTTCCAAGGTAGTAAAGTCGAAAGTAGTTCGGAAATTTCGTGCATTTCTGGCTTCACTGAGTCACGTCAAAGCCTCTCTCTGCCGGGTTCCTGGTTATACCAATATCGAAATAGCCGATGAGATGACAAGACATGGCTCGAAAATTTAGCTAAGTGAAGCGGATAAAATCCCTCCTAACACCGATTTACTTATTACTAAAGGGGAGCCGTAACAAGTGACCTATGGATCAATCGGAACCAACTGTGAGATCTCAAAGTCCTTATGGCCGAGACTCAACTAGAGTGGTACTGAAGAGTTATTGAAGCTAAACAAACCTGCAGTAAGGGCCATTACCGGCGTTATTAAAGGGCACTTTTAAAACGGCACATCCTTACGGCTAATTTGAGTCAAAGTCTGAGACCAGACCTTCTAAATAAGAGATTACGACCATAAAGCGTGGACAGTCTCGAATATTCTATTTCGTACACATCTCTAACATAAAAGCATATGTCAAAGGTAGAAGCCAGCTCCTCTGGGCATATGTGTCCACTTTAAAGCTTTGCACATATGTATGTACACCTGTGCGACGTGCAACCTGTGTGACTCAAGTACTACACAGCTGGATGCCGCCACAGTGGCTACTAACTGACATAGAGTATGCGGCATAAATCTTTTTCATGCTTAGTTGCAAACTTGCCTTTTTCCTATTGTTGTTGTTGTTTAAAGCATTTCTTGTTGCTGTTTTTTTGGTTTCTCGCTCGCACTTCACCTTTTGCACTTTTTGCACCTTTTACCTTTTATTGTGCTTTTCTGACTTTTGTTGCACTGCACCGGTGACCACAAACAGCCAAACAACAGGCGTCAAACGGCGTCAACAACAATAACAACAACGACAAATACTTTAGCAGCAGAAGCAGCAGCAGCAGCAAGCAAGCAAGCGAACAAATCTCTACTCGCAGGGGCAGCTACATAGCTGCACTACCAGCACCGCTGTTTTGGCTTACCATTCGGAGTTTGGGATCGCATGGCATAATGTTAAACATTTTGTTTAGTGTCAGGAACTTCCGTTTCCGTTTGCCAGAGACGTTTTGTGCCTTGGCTCCTTTGCTACGCTTAAGCTCAGGGGACATTAATACCAATACACACTCATACATACATGCGTTTTTTTGGGTTTCGTAGTCGGTTGTTGGCACATACATATATACATACTTTTCCAGTTATATACATACATACATATTCGTGTTTCAAATGTGTTGAATGTAAATTAAACTATCTTCATAGTGAATTGCCCCAGCCTACGAATGGCAGCACATGCAAATTCTTGGATAGACCAGCACGAACATTTCAATGTGACGTGTGCCAGGCACTGAGATTTTTAAAATGGCAAACGCCAACTGGGTATGGCCATCAGTGGACACTCCAGGACAGGAGAAATATATATTTACATATACAAGCGTACATACATGCATACACATACCAGACGACCCATTCCACAACTCGGCCAACGCCAACTATGCCAAAATACTACAGTACGCTCGTCCGTCGACCGCAAATGACGGCTGTTGCGTTGGGAAAACTTTGCAACTACTACTTGGCTACTATCATACAATTGTGTAATAAGAAAAGGTAAGGAAGGTGCCGTTAGTTGGCTAGCCATCTTCATCCACCTACATGCATATTTATATATGTAGCTGACATTGAGGCACTCTTACAGACCCTTTAAACGTTTCTATCCTTTCAGGCTGTCTAAAATCTAATAAATAAGTATGTTTAGTTGTTTATGTATGTGTGTCTGCATATGTGTGCGTGGCAATCCTAGCACTTTATTGCGGTTAAATTTATAATTTATTCATTATGGGTCAAGATTATTACCATTTTGTCTGTCATCCAAGTGATAAATGCCTACGGCTGCGTCTTTGTTGCGTTGAGTTGTTGGCAAAATGCTTGCTTGATTGCATGAAATTTTTATGAGTAATTATTTAAAGAAGTTTTGAGCATATGTTTTAATGACATATTTAATCAGCTTTTTAAGGGATATGCGATTGCCTGCAAGTACCATTCGCACTTATCCCATTAAAATGACTTTTTTATAAGTTTTCTTACGTGTTTGTACTTTAAAGTCTAAACAAAATTTAAATTAGGCTCAGTATCTGAAATGCGTTTTAAAGAAAACAGACTGTAAGTAACATGGTTCATTTATAAGAGGCTAAATAATCAGCACTTTTCAGGAAAAAAAATGTTGTGTGTGGATCCCTGGCGCCACTGAAACGAAATTTCTTCCTATTTCCCATATTACCATATTTGTATATTAGGGCGGGTCAATTTTTTTTTGTTACTATGCGCGTATAGGATAGGTGGATTCTACGTGTAATTCTAAGCAAATTTGCCGAAGAAACCATGGGTCTAAACTCAACTTGTAGTTTGCCAAATTGCAAACATAGGTTTCAATGAAAATGTGAAAATTTTCACTATTGCGCCCTCTGGTGGAAGTTTTAAGAAAAAGATAAATACAGGAGCGGATTCCTCATACCAAGAACCCCTTCTAGCACATTTTTATACAAAATTTTAGCAATTATTTACGACACTACAGCAAAATGCTAAGAAACCTACTTTCGCAAAACTCCAAACTCCAAAGTAATTTAAGGCTCATATACAATTTCTTACTTAAAAATATTTTCTCGAAAATATCTTCTCAGGTGCCTTAAGAAACGAATTCTCTTAAAGCGATTGAATTCACACTTCGAAATTAGCAAAAAAAAAACTCTCAACATGAAAAATACTTAATTGTACTTTGTGACACTTAACATAAAACATTAAAGCTATACGACGAAAAATATGTCAAGTCCGGTAATTTAACGATGAGTGTAATTAATCATAGAGCACAAAACTCATTACAGCGGCTAACTTGTAATTGTATGTACATATTTATGTACTTTTGTAAATATTTTCGAGTATTAAAGTTATTGCTGAAGAATGTAAGCAGATGTCATAGAAGAAAGCTGGACGAAAAATTTTCCGGAACTAAAGTACTAGTTTGAACAAATGTATGTATGAAAATGTGAGAAGACAAACACTATTGCGGTAGTAAATTAAAATTTAATTATCAATAATACATATATATGTATAATTTATTAGAGGTACATATAATTATATGTAATTATATCATTATAATGATTTCAACTTCGATTTATAAAAACTAAGTATGACACTTGTTAAACTTAAATTTTTTATTTGAATTCGATAGGGAAACTGAGAGAAAAAAAAAATCATTTTTCTGTTAAATTTGCTTTCATGAAACGGGCAGTTAAACCCAGCTGAATGTATGGTCCCAATATCATCATCAATATTTTTATAGACATACTAATTAACGTATTGGTCATGTGTCGGAACTCGATAAATCGAACTATTGCAAGCCCTCATACAACCGATTGTTCAGATACGATATTTGCTGTGCTTACTTACATATTTTAAATACTCTTAACATTTTTGGTATAACATTTTCTATATTCATATCAACGTAGTTCTTGCTCGCTCTCACTAACCCCAACAACTTTACATACAAATTACAACAACGTCTGACTTGGAACCATTATTTCTTCATTTCTTTGTCAAAAAGCAAATACGAGTACGAGTATAAAATTTTCTGAGTAAATATTTTCGTAATTACATTTCCCCGAGAAGTAATTAATTTTGTCTCAGTCATAGCGAGTGTTGGTGACATTTGCTATTAACAAAAAACAAAAAAGGAAAAAACAACAAAAATACATTTTTTGCCCTGAAAACACATAAGAAAATGTAGAGAAGGGAACGTACGAATGCGGCACATAAATAAATATGTGTACAGATGTATATACACACATAAATATTAATCTATGTAATTATGTGGATTTGGATGTGTAAATGGAAATATCTCTAGCTACAACTAAGTAGGGTAGAAATTATATTTTTCAAACTATATTTAGTAAAGACGGTGATTTGTTAATAAAAGCTAATCTCGCATATAAACAATAGCAAAACACAGCGGAGACCTTTGCCGTAAGGTGCTAATACTGTATGGATACATATATCGATGATCCTCTGCACTATCAGCAGAATCCAAAATTCAAAAATTAGTACTATTAAGTGGCTCATGTTCCTATTCTTTGTCTATTTTATGTCTAATCCTAACTACTTACTTTAGCAATTCTTACTACAAACTACTACTACTACTAGTAAGGATTGGACATGGATTAGACGTAACTTCCGTAACCGGTGGATACATGGCGTATGAGTACGGTGAGTACGGTGACCATATTAACCAACGTAAAATAAAGGACTTTTTTCAAAAAGATTTGAGAATATGTACATACAACTTGTATGACAAAAGTACCTTACCTTACCTTTAAATCAAATATTTACCAGTTAATTATATTATTTAATTGTACAAGTTCCCCTGCTGTAGCGAAAAATTTGCCAAAACCTTCGCCATCCTTTGCCACCAAAATGCGTTTACCATAATTCATACTGCACAACGAAGCCAGCACACAGTGGTTCAAAATTGGAATTTAATGTTCATAATTCACCGGAGCCTTCATTTTTCAACCAATTTTTACTAAAAACTAAAAAGAAATATTTATTTTGGTGAACATATTTTAAAACATTTCAAATTTTTGTGTAATTTTTTCGTTTGGGAAAACCATACAATTGTTTTCAACTAGTGTTTGCTATGTAACATTTATTCACTGGAACAGGAGAATACATTTTCTTCAAAATTGCTACTTTTTCTGTATTTTGTACTAAAAAATTTAATATAATTAAATAAAAATTCACAAATCAGGCTCAGGCAAAATAATCAAATTAAGTGAAAAATGAAGGCTCCAGTGAATTACGAACACTAAATGCCAGTTTTTAACCACTGTGCAGCAGGGGGTTTATTGTTATTTTTCAGTGGAAGTAGAAACTCAGCGTACAACACGATCCTGGGCACAACTTTCTCTGTGCTTATAGATTGTACAAAGATTACCGATCAAGTAGAAACCCTTAAGTGGGGTTCGAGCCAAACTGGCGAAGGTTTTCATTATATTTTATAAGGGATATTTTTATGTTTCATATTCTGTGTTTAAAAGTTTACCTCTGAAAAATGCAGAGCTGATTTAAAGGACAATTTAAGAAATAAAGGACAAAAGGCGTCCTTTATTTTGAAAAAAATTATAAAGGACAGGGGGTTAAAATAAAGAACTGCCCTTTAAAATAAAGGACGGATGGTCACCGTACGTATGAGTGACATAATTTCCAGCTCATACATAGTATGTATGTATTTCATACAGAAAATAAACGAATCATTGAATTTAAGAGATGTTTTTTTATCCGCTAGTCAATTATTTCGACCTAAGGTGCCAATAGACTTAACTTAAGATTTCCTTAGAAAGATTGATGCAGTAGTTGTCGCATTGTTGAAGAGAAGGTAACTACATATATTCCACCTCTTGGTCATTCCACGGCCCTGCCAGGAGAGGGGTTTAGACGCTAGATAGGAACTTCTTTGAAAAACGTGGGGCTGTGAGTATTAAAAATCCTACAGGCTTTATTCAGTAGCCTTGGGTGTAAGTGTGTTCTGCATGTACGACCTAATCTAGGCTATAACATAATGATTTCGACCTTAAATCAATGAACGCGAAGGAAAAATTACATTGAAGATGGCACAACGCCGAAGCCAATTTGTCTCCAAACCAAATTTGGCAAGTGATGACGCAAATTTGTTTCAAAATACATCGAACACCCACCTGTCAGAAACAACAACAACTAAAAAGGACTTAAACTAAGTCTGAAAGAGAAATTCGTTTATTACATATTATCGATACATTACATACATTTTTCGATTTCATTATCGATTCACAAATGTGAGCAGAAAGTTGAAAATGAAAGCAATGAGAAATACTTAAGGTAATTGATTAAAACTGTTTTATAAGAATCGAACATATCTAGTTATCAAGTTATCGAAATTTGTCATTAATTATGAAGTTAACGAAATTTATCGGGTTATCGTAATGTAGCAAGTTCTTTCGACTTTTCAAGTTATCAATAATTATAGATTTAACGAAATTTTTCGGTTTATCGAATCGAAATTTTTGGAATGTTCAAGTATATCGAGTCATCGAAATTAATTTATAAAAGTATACTGAGTTTTCGCCGCTTTTTTGGTTTTCGAATTCTATCGAGTTACCAGAGTGGAACGAGTTATCGATATTTTTCGATATACTTATATCGAAATTTATGGAGCTATAAAAATTCAACGAGTTGTCGAAATTTGTAGAGTTACCCAAAGTTCGTTGAGTTACCTATAAATCGATTATCGAGTTATGCCAATTTCTGAGTTATCGAGATTTATCAAATCCTCTAAGCGCACAGTTATAAACTGGTAGTCACGTTTTAGTTCCAAAGCAGGAGATTTTCCGGCACCGGTTTCCGGTTTTGTACCTTATAAGTTAAAGGACGTGCTTAGTTTGAAAAAGTCTCCAAGGCTCTTAAAAACTGTAAAAACAAGAATTTTGACAGTAATTGGCACTCGTAGTATGTATGTAATTGCTGACATATTTATCAACAAAACTGCCGACAGGACAGCATCAGAGACCTGATTTACTAAGATATAGATGGTCATATTCATTATCATAATTATCGATATCATTAATTTAATTGTGTACTCTGCGGTCCAAGCAAGACAAACGATAAGTAGATAAAAAAAATTGTCCTTTGCAGTCCAGTTTTCCAGCGAATTTGTGCTTGCAATAAAAAATTGCGAAAGCAAACAAAGTTCTGCGTAATTTCGGTGATTTCTTATTTAAATGTGAAAATTGACATTTTGATTTGTGAGCGCTGACAGTTGGTAAATAACAATAGAACTGCTGCCGAAAGTTAAGCGTGAAAAACAGTGTTGTCGACAGCTAAACGGCTGAACAACAGAACAATGCTACATAGAAAAATAACAACAACAACAGCAAACGTAAAAGTTTAATGTTGTTGACGTAAGGTGTGCATAATAGAGTATTTGACGAGCGACAGCTGGAAAACTTGTAAATTGTGAGTTATGTTTGGACGTTATAGTTGGACGTTTAGCAAGCGCACACATAAACATACATATATATATATGTACATGCATTCACCGAAAAATTTAACTTTCTTTCGCAGTAAATTGACCAATCAAAACCACACCCACTATTTTGCAATGCAGGCGAGCTAAACTTAATTGCAAATTATGTTGTAAGCAAAAAAAAAAAACAAGAAAAACTTGGCAAATTCTTAGAGCCACAAAGCAATTATAGTAGTACCAGCAGCAACAAAAACAACAACAACTTGCATGCGTCAATTACTTCTATTATGCAAGTAAATGTCTTTCTCACACACACACACACACTCACAAAGGCGGCAAAGGAGGCCAAAGCGATTTCAGTATTTTCAGCATTTACGATCTGTTTATGTTGTCCGGCAGTTAAAGCATTGCCATTGTGGCAAGCAGAAATGTAGCATTAATGTCAGTTGAATGTGAGTGAGTGTCAGCGGCAAGTTGCGAGTAAACATGCCAAACTAGTTAGGTATGATGCTTGTGAAAGAGTCCTTGCCAGTTGACTTCTTCGTACTTGGTGATGGCATTAATACTTAAATAGTTGTCATACATAATTAAATACCGAGTAATGTCATTAAATCAGCGGAAAATAAACATACTGACACGAAATGTGCCCATGGACTAGGCAATGAGCGCAATTTCACTAAATGACGGCAGCAACTTTGCGCTCGTCAGAATGTCGTTAATTGTTGGTAAATAAAAAAAAAAACTAATAAATACATAACGTTGGAAAATAGTTGCAGTCCATTTCTTCATAGTTTATTTATCTGTTTTTATTTTGTTAAACAATTAATCGACAATCTATTACTATGCCAGGATGGGGCTAAGCCTTTTTGTTATCTAACGTAGTCATATTTACATATACTTCACGCTTATGACTGCTTTGAAATATGAGATTATATGTCAATTATTAAATATGCTTTTAACATATTGTCGGTAATACCACAAAACGTTCTATGTGAATGCTGAAATAATCTGTCACCTGTATCTGATCGGTTCTGTTAATCGTTCATCTTCATCAGCCAAAGGTAGATAGTTTTGTAGTTAGTTTGTGAGAGAGCGCTTTCATATCGCTCTAATGTGCACCGTGGCTAAGGATTTGCATATGCATTCCGGGCCAGGTAACAGACCATATAAGTGCCAAGGCTACTATACTCATGGCCGTTTTGCAGTATCATCGACGATATTACAGTCTCTCTTACACATATTTCTTTTGTATTATCACTTTTCCGCTTCTTCACTGAAAGGAGCCTAGTCCTCTCTACTTCGAAATCCTTGGCAACCATTCTCACTACCTAGACGAATGCGGTCAGACTACAGAATTCACATCGACGTCGGTACAATTCTGGCAGTGAACGAACAGAAAAATTCTTGCGATAACCTTTGATAGCCGGCTCTCCTTCCAAGCGCACACAATTTCCATTCAAATGTAGTTTAACACCATCACAACGTCCTTGAATCTCTCGCCGGCAGCACTTGGAGCAAAAACAAGGAAACTATTGTTGGCAACATACAAGGAAATTGTCTACCCGTTTCTAAACTATGCAGCGCAGTGGACTTGCCTTCTGATATCGCCTGAACACCACCTTAATAGTCTGGCCTAGATGCTCCCAGTAGGTTAGGTTAGGTTAATTGATTCCACCTCCTCTTCAAAACAGCTGAGGCAGTAGGGATCCGTGACCATATTAAGTCGTACCGCATGGGTTCCTAAAAGACAATGTCCGGTAAGTAACCCTGTAAGAATCGATAGCTGTCGCTTAGTCAGCTGCAGAAGCTCACTTGATCGCCCGTGGTCAACAACCGGCCAGAAACATCTTGCAACTTTGCATGTCGGGGTTTTCTTTCAGCGCTCGCTGAATCGACTTTGAACCCATCTGTTTAGGAGTAGGGCGCAAGTTGTATGCCCTCCCTGTCCGAGGTGATAGCCCGGAGGGTGCACTGCCTAGCCAATTTTCAAGTGATATCACTGTGTCCTGGGACCCAAATCAGCTTGATTTGGAAATATTCCGAGGCGGTTGAGAGACAGGTCAGGCATTCCCCGCACAGTTTCGATTGTACCATCAGAGATACCAGCGCCCTGATTGCCGCTTGGCTATCAGAGTAATATTTACTTCCAGTAAAGGAGCACCACATCAAGCTGGACAAGCGGTTACTTATCGGTTTCTACAGAGGTGGGCACGTCAGAATGCACCGCTCCGAACTGAAGGACGAACTCCAAAGTTGTGTACGTCGACCAGTGAACTCGATACTTTATAGAATGAAAATCACTGATATTTACCAGCAGACCATCACCAACTTCTGTCCCGTGTATGTCGCCAACTGTAGAGGAAGAGATTCAGGTGCCAATAGAGGCCCGCGTTACTCTGGCACATTTACGGTCTGGATACTATAGCAGGTGACACACACGACGTCAACACCTCAACACACGTCCTCTCAAGCCAACTTAACTATGTAACACCCACCCCTAGGCAGGGTTAAGTAAGCCGCTACAACAACAACAACAGCATTCATGTTCTAATAAGTTTATCACAATTTGCCAATGAAGCCGGAAGCGTGTCGAAAGCGTGTCTGGTAACAGTATAAAGCCATTCGGTCTATGGGGCCACCTCATGACTTGCCAGGCTAACTTAAAACAAGCAATATCTCCAAATAAATAATTACCATAAAAAATTGGAAGCATACTTCATGACCTGAAGCTATTTTATATAAAGTTTATATTATAAACATACGTATAGAAAGTTTTGGCCATTCCAAACGGTCCATACATATACTTCCTCAAGCTAACTTAATTCTAAATAGATGATTTCATTTAAATCTACTTGCTATTTACATAAAATTTTTTTGCGTGCTTTATAAACTCCTAAATACCGCGGTTATGTACCTATTCTCAAAAACTCCCATGCATAAGTTTAAGCGGAAAATTTCCCTTCTCCTGCTGCGGCACATATTGCGCCTACTCTTATAAATGAAATCAGTTTTATTGCCTGCGGCTTGGTCAAATCAACAAAGAATGATATAAATTTAATGCAATACGGGTGCGCTTATTCCTATGTGATTGACCGGAATTCTAGAAATATGTTGCTAAGAATATGTATGTACGTTGGGGTGGCCAAAAAAAAAGTAATTTTAATGCTCTCACTCCTAAGGATTGTGCTATACCAAAAAAATATAGCCTTACTTTTTTTATTTTAATATAAAAATATTTAGAGGTCGCTCAAATCGCTTAAAGTTTTACATGTATTTTATATGCGAAAAAAAAACATTTTTTTGTAGAAATGGTATAAAATTCTTTAAAATCAATATTTTTCGTGCGAAAAATTCTTTCTTTTCAGGAGACTTCCAGAAATAATAGCCAATTATTTATTGCCCCATTTTATAATACTGAAGATTTTTTATGGCTCTCCCCCATTGCATTTTTGTGGGGTTTTTGGGGAACCTATAGAGTTAATATTAAAAAATTGTTAAATAAGCAATTGGGTTTTATTATAGGACGACTCTTGAAGAGAAGCATAGTTTTTCGATCGGATTATATAGCATTTCCAGAAAAATTGTTTTCTTCCATTTAAAATACATTTAAAATTTTGAGCGACCTCTAAATATTTATTGATTTCAAAATAAAAAAGAGGCGTATATTTTTTCGGTAAAATTCTGACCTTACTTTTTTTCTGCACCACCCTAACGTACATATACACTTATGTATTGAGTAACACTTGTGAATAAAACGCTTGTCGGTCGGTCATTGGAGCTTCGCATGTGCGCCAGCAATAAAAGTGCCCACATTTAATGGCAAGAAGTCAGCAAATAGATAGCTAGTAGGAATAACAACAAAGGCAGGATAATAATGAAAGCCAGATATGAAGGAATGAATAAGTAAGTACATGCAAAGTAAATTGGTGGCATAGCTCATGAGCAGCAAAGGCGCAAGGATACTTAAGAACATTAAGGAGAGCATACGCATATGCACAGATATACATACATATACATATTTGTACCTAGATATAGGTTGAAGTTGCATAGTTTAGTAGCGGAGAGCTGAATATGTATGGCATTGAGTGAAGCAACTAAGTAATCAAATTAAAATGTAGCCAAGCAAATGGAGTCGTACTATACCTATACATATGTATATAAGTGCATATATAATTTGAATTAAAACCGCAAGTATGTAATATGTGTGTGCAAACAAAATGTGCAAACTATGTTGATTTGTTGTTTTCCACCCCTCCATCGCTTACAACATTTTGTCCATTTCACCTGAAAATGCTCAAAAAGAGGTGTAGTCTCTGCATTTTGCTGCACTTTACCAATAGTTCGCAGATAACTAAAATACATATTGTTTTTCGCATAATTTAGCAATAAAAGGCTGACTAAGGTGAAACGCCTTGGCATATGCAATGAAAAAAAAAAATACATATATCTAAAACAACAGAAAAATACATTCTCGTTACGCAGCTGGTATTTACTTTGCATGCCATTGGCGCATAAATACGTGAAAAGCTACAAACGTGCAAAAAACTACAAACAACACGAACAACCATATAAAGCACCGTCTAGCAGAAGCCACTACTTCCTTGGCAATATCCATTAATACATACGGGTACTTTCTGTTACTCTGCTACTCCGCCTATCGAGTATGTAGCTAAACCAAATGTAATTACCAGCAATCGCCTTTTAAGCCGCTTTGTTGCCATTGATGCAGACAATGGCAACCGACAAATAGCAAAAACAACAACAAGACGCAATAAACAAACTCCAACACAATTGCATATATCCTGTGTCTGTGGTGAAACGGAAGTGAAAATGTTTTTACAGTCAGTGCTGTAGCACAGCTGATACGAATGCGGCGCCAATTCGCACACTGGCACACACAAACACACATGTGAGTATGTGTGAACCCAGTTAACCAAAAAGAATTATAGATTTTATGAAATGCGTTCGAGTAGCATATTTAGTCAGTACAGCTAGTGGCTAATAGAGCGCCTAAAGGTAGGCAACCAAGCGTGCTGCAAAGATATTATTTCATTCGCCTTAATATTAATTGTGTGTAATTCACCACCGGTTTATAAAATTGTTTGCCTAGAGTTGGTGCAATTTTTGCAAATTATTTACTAATTTGATTTTTCCACAGAAACCAGTGTTGGTGACGCAGAGTCACAAAGTCTAGTATGCATTTCGCATACCATTTAAGTCAAAAGTTTTAACTGCATCTATCGTAATCTGAAGGGATGCATGCCTCTTGTTTTAATCGATATAACGTCTGCTGGTACACTGCTATATATCTACGAAAGTCTTCTCGAACCGTGAAGCTCGCATTGCAAATTTCTGCTGTAGTTTTTCTCCCACTCACTTCTGTTTACATTTTCTCGTACTCGCTTCAGGTTCTTTAATTTTATTTAACAAAAATACCAAATGTAACAAGAGGTCGATTCAAGAACTACTATACATACCTACCTATACCAGTAGTTCTCTTCCTTTGGAAAATGAATGCACATTTAAATCACTTATAACCCAGTTGAGGTCAAAAACTTGACAATACATGATTACTTTACGAAACAGGCCTCTTTGCAGATAAATATTCCTGCGAACGTATTTATTCCTTGATGTCAAATCGTCCAATGGTTAGAATCGACCATTTTTGATTTGGATGAATTTTGGTGAGAACTTTTCTTTTATCAACGAAGTTTCGTCAAAGCAAAAAAATAACAAAAAAACTTTTCCAAATTTCAAAACATCAAAGTTTCCCGAATTTTGAAAGTTTATTTTATCTCAAAAACTATAAAAGTCACAAAAATTGTTTTGGTCTCGTTTTAAAGGTAATATTTATCACCTAAGTGTTTATCAAAATATATATTAAAAAAGTAATAAATAATGAAATCTAAAAAATCGTTAAAGCAAAAACTAATATAAATTTTGGGCTCTAATTTTCTTGTACAATATCGCTAACTGATCTTAAAAGATCCTGAAATTTTCAACAGGGATTTTTTTAAGACAAAAATTTTCAATAAGTGGAAAATTTTATTGCTTACTTTACCTTAAAAATAAAGTTAAATTAAATAAAAATCTTTTAGATAACTTTATTTAGATATTGCAAAAAAAATTCAAATTTCTAAATTCAAAAATGCATAGTTCAGAATATTTTTAGATCAGTTGCAGGTACTGCATAAAGAATTTTGTCAAAAATGTTTTTGCTTTTGCGATTTAGTTAATTTCCAAATTCTATAATTTTTGTAGTTTTCCAATTTTTTTATATAAGTTTTTCTATATAGCCCTGAATATCACCTTTAAAACGAGAACACAACTATTTTTGTAACTATAATAATTTTTGAGGGATGCAAAATATCCCGGAAATTTAGTTTTTGATTCAGAATGACAGATAATGCCAAACTCCATCGATTTTTCGTGTCTCCTGAATAATTTCAAAAAATGGACTTGACACCTTTTCACTTTTAGGTAACGATTTGCTTATTCAGCTATTTTTGTTTACTGGGTAGCCACGAGCAACTGTTTGCCACTGCATGTTTTTTGACTTATGGCAACTTTCTTAGCTGCGTATGCAAATAAATTTTGCAAAAGCTGTAACCAAGCAAAAAAGCACGACGGGTTCAACAAAACGGCAAATTGTAACTTTTCCGCAGGCGAAGTTAAAGAAGAAGTTCGCGCTTAAATTGAGGTTAAATGAAAAAGTTTTCATGCAGAATTTTAATTACCCTTAATCAACAATTGACTTTAAAAAACGAAAATTTATTGCACTGAAAATGATGAGTAACTATCATTAAAGTAGGCAAAAAAATGGAATCAAAATTTATAAGTCTCAAATTCTGTAGCAAAGGCTTACATAGCCCTCACATGAGACGTCCTCCTATTGAGGGTACCATTTGTGCACCAAACGCAAAAGTTCGCTTAATTTTAAATAATTTGTTCCCTGGTGTATGCATTTGATGCCTGTAACATTTCGTTTCTGCTTACTGCCGCTGCTGCCTTTTGCACATTCATATACTCTTAATCACATGCCAAGCATATTGAAAGCAAAATAATCACTTGATATACGGCACAGCCATATCACGGCGAGACATTTGCGCAGCCCACTTGCTGCTTCAGCCATCCACATACATACGAGTTGCACGCATATACATATATACGTAAGTGCAAATGGTTGTGTGAAAACCGCAAATTTTAATTCCCTTATCAGCAACGAAACTGACAAGTGTCGGTTTAATGCAATTTTACACCATATTTAACACCATTCAATGCCAGTCACTGCAAGGCGGCAACTTGAGGCGCCTGGACTCTTGAGGGAGCTACTACTTTGTGGGCATACGTTGGCATGCAGATTGCTTGGTGGTAGTGATTTGGATGTATGAGTAAACTATATTTTAGTGAATGTAAAGAAGGAAGAAATACATATAATACTTCTGAAAGCTTATCAGGAGTGTGGAAAAAGTGCGGCCCAAAGCGCTTGAACCTTAGGCTTGCAGAGGCAGGGCACCAGAGCAGCAGGTGCAGAGATTATTCCACCTCCTCATCCTCCAAACAACTGGTGCAGTAAAGGTCATAAATGGTCATGCAATGACCACTTAGAACTGCCAGCAATAGCGAGAAGTATAGCTCCCTAAGCCCCAATAGCTCCCTAGACCGCTTCTGGTTTAGACGTGTCCAAAATTTGGGTATCTTAACGGGTTTTTGATATCATTAAGTTAGATATATAGATAAATACTTGAGGAATATGCAAATATGATCGTTAAGTTGCACACATAAATCACTCTTGAAGACGGGGCCGCAAAAATAATTGTGGTTCACACCTTGTGAAATTCTAAAAAAAAAAAACAATTTAAATAGATAAAATAAAATAATAAAACTTGTAAGTTTTTTAGTGACTTCGGTAATCTTTCTTAAAAATAATTATGTTCAAAAACAAACTTTTCTTAACTTCTCTTGTTTCAAACCCACGTTCATGTACTTCATTAGACTTGTTATTTTAATAAATGTTGAATTTCTAAACAGGTGGCAACCCTTTTCAAACATCTTTTAGATATAAAGTTTTCTAAACCCTCTTTTTTGGCACCTATATTAAAATAATTCATCAACTTGTTAATTAAATTGATTTTATGTATCTAAACAGGCGGCAACCCTCCTCGAAAATTTTTAAGAAATAAAGTTTTTTCAAACATCTCTCGTTAGACACCAATATTCAAATATTTCATTTTACTTATTAATTAAATTGATTTTTAATTTTTAACAGGTGGCAACTCCCTTTAAAAAACAACATTTTTATTTCAGATTCTTAATCATCACCATTAAAAACCACTATACATGCATATAGACATATTCGTGTACATTTAAGGTTAACATATTTTTGTGACCTTTCAGAAGAAGACCACGCTAGGTCAGGAAAGCACCCAGATTTTCTATATCCGGGAGCACTTTCTGAAGGGTTCCCTGTCTTTCCAGTTCATCAGCCATGCAGTTGCCAACGATTTTGTGATGCGGTCGATAAGGAGGTTAAACAGTCATTCAGCGTTCTCGAACGAGCCATCAGAACTCTGTCGTAATAGATATTCATATCCTTAAAAGATGTCACACTGAAGAGCAACCAATCCGAAGCCTCCTTTGTGTCGGCTACCTCTGCTGTCCTTTCTTCACAAAAGACACCTCCACCTATCCTCCCAAGATTGAGCACTGCATACAGACTGTTGGCATAAATTTTCGCTAGGAGTATGCTTGGAAAGGTTCCAAGGCACACCGAAAACTTCATTCGGAGGCCATTTACGCCTACTTCAATACCCAAAGGAGTATTCGTCACAGTTTTTATTGCGTTTATCGTGAAGCTCTCTTAACATTAGCCAGTATGATTTTGGAATGTCCAATCGGACTTCGTGTGATGTGTTTGCCGATCGCAAATAATACATGCGCGAATTTTACGCGGGATGTCATGCAGGAGCCTTTTAGTCTTTGTCCTTCCACTAGGATACACATTATCCGCGAATAAAGCTGTCCACTTCCTTATGGCTAATTTAAGCGCGGTGTTTGGTATTCCGTCCGGTTCTAATGCTCTCCTCCTATGACCTTAAAAATCTCTGAGCTTAACTTTAGCCATCAGGGTTTTGGGCGCGAAGCCCCATGGGTCCTCCACATCTGCATCCACCAGCTATGTCTTAAATGACGACGGGTTGCTCTGCTTCATACTTTTCTTGAGCTACTGTGTTTATACTGTCTCGCGTAGAGAGCGAGCGAGCTCTCTGTGTCCTTTTTCTTGCTTGGTCACATTTCTTCCTATCTTGGCGACTTTTTCATCCCTCCAGTATACCCGAGCTCAATAACGTTTCCGAAAAGTCTAAACTTAGTTCCATTACAGTCGGATCACAATTATTTTGTGACAGTTTTTGCTACAAATTCGCTGTGGCTTTCCAAAAAAAGTGCTGGTTTTGCGTTATGTACATTACTAATTGGCCTGCCTGGCTGATAGAAAAGAAACGGAAAGTATTCAACTCTGTACCCGCAAGTGGCTGCGAGAAGAATTTGGCTTCACGTGACATTTTCAACACCTCAGTCTATTTCGAAGCCATCGGTCCTGAAAAAGATGGCCTTCAAATTTTTTTTTTATACATTCCCTTCTGAGTGGGACTCGCTACGTACTCAAGTCGAATTTCTGATCTCCTAAAAATCGTTTCAGTGCCAATAAATGCGAACAAAGCTGACTTTAGAAAAAAGTATGATAAGAAGGTAGGAAATATCTACGGAACTGTGACTTACACTACTTTTTTAATACACATTAAACTATATAGAATGCTTAAAAAACTTAACGTACTAACACAAAAACACACATCCATGCCTACAAGCTAGGGCTGGGACTATCCGCACATTCGAATATCCGGATATCCATGCGGACTATCCGTTGACACGAATAAAATCCGGATAGTATGTATATCCGGTTAATATTCGCTTGTGCAAGTATTCGGATATCCGGATTTACGAAGATCCGGTTAATATTCTTATTTTCAGATATCGAAAAAAAATCAACAAACTGATTAATAATATTCGTGAATTCAATTATGCACACGATAGAGTGAATTAGCTCTTGACGGACTTGAAGTTGACCTTTTGTTTTGTATCGTTTTGTCACAAACAAATAATCAATTTTAGAAATGCTACAATTTGGTAAAGAATTCACCACGACCAAAAGTATCGTAATATCTTTCACTATTCCGTCCATGATATTTTAAAGCCATGAAAAAAACTCTCGCGGTCAATTTTATTTTATTTTTTATTTTTACGAAACGATACTTTAATTTCCCAATACCAGGCGCTCATGCATATGAAGTAGCAAGTTTTCTATACGCATATACCAAGGCACATTAAACAGGTAGTATCAGTAGAGCAAAAACAACATTTGCGTGTATTTTGTTGTTGCTTCTGGTATCGAAAGTGTCAAAAACTGTTCTGAATTTTTTCTTCTAAATCAAAGCGTGCCATGTGAAATACAAAAAATTATAAAAAATAAAAAAATGAAATTGGAAAAAATAAAAATTGTTGCAACTTTCTTTCCTAGTAAATTTGTTTGCTTCTCGAAGCATTGATCCATCCTTTACAAGGGCCAGTAATCGGCGGTTGTGCTGCTGAGTTGGGCGAACGTTCCAAAAGCTGCTATTCAATCGCTTGTTTTGTATGGAAAAAGGTTTCACATGCAAATGGATTTTAACAATTCAGAATTTTTGTGAGAAAAAATTAAAAATATTTGACATTTTCGAGACCAAATAATTTGAAAATAAATCAAATCAGCTGCTCTACTGATACTACCTGTTCAATGTACCTTGGCATATACATATTTGTTTGTTGAACTTTTTAATTCGTTTGTAGAAGCCTTTGAAATTACAAAGTAGAATTTTGGAAATTTTAAAATTTATACAAACAATTTTGTGCGTAGAAATAGAAAGCTTGTTACTACACATTTATGAGCGCCAGGTATTGGGAAATGAAAGTATCGTTTTGATAACGAAAAACCCGGATATTCGGATAGCCGAATATTATCTTAGCTTCCAGAGTAACCGGATTTTTCATTTAGGTATCCGGATATTCGAATATTCGGTTTATCCGGATAGTAGAAAAAAACGGATGAAATTCCCAGCCCTACTACAAGCTCATGAGTGAATTGAAGAATCATATTAAATAGAATTAAAGAGGAAAATCCAAAGGCAAATAAATAAATAAATGAAATTAAGCGAACACGCACACACATGTACAGTCGTCAGACCCGCAACTATGAGGCAACTGGCAAAAGACCCAGCAAATTTAATTGGATTTGAGTGTTTACCTGCTGCCCGAGGGTTGGGGAGGAAAGCAAGAAGGCCAAATGAAAAGGCGCATAAGTAGGACAAGGCAGGGCGACCGCACCTTAGAAAAGCGCCTGTACGTATGTATTTATGTATGTTTAACAATAAATGTGTTCATGCTGATAAACACGGACACAGGCATATACACAAACCTACGGGGTTGTATAGGAGAAGAGCGTGTACGAGAGAGTGTGTATGTGCAACGAACGATACAATGCGGCAGCAAAAATTCATAGCATGGCAAACTTAATCCGGATTTTATTTGTACATGATGAAAGCAGCAGCGAAAAGCGGAAAACATTTGCGGAAAATCAACAGCAACCACAAAAAACAACGACAGTAACTAAACAATAGCATTAAGCATTGCTGGGGCGCGCAAATAAGTTGATATGCTTTTGGATGTTAAGTTTATACATACATAAATATCTGTGGTGTGTTTCTAGGCACTGACGTTGGTGTCGTTCATTTTTGTTGTCATCGTCCTCAACACAGTTAATGCAACGGTGCTGCGGTGTTATTCGCGTGACTCCAGCGCAACGAAGGCAACCAAATGCAATGCGGCTAAGTGGATCCCGAACGCTTTGACAAATCCAGCAAATGTTAAGCTTCCGCCACCATCATCGCCAACTTGCGACCGCTGACTGCCAACTGACAAGCGCCTACTTTCAACCGCAACACACTAGATTACCTATCACCCTTGTCATTCGTAATTTCTGCTCATTTCGTTTGGTAAACCAATTAGTATTTTCCAGGTTTTAATTACAATTGAAATAAATAAATTTCGTATTAAAATCGTTTAATTTCAATTGCCCTTACGCTTTTGACGACACGCTTAAGGTTTTTCGCGTAGCGGGTAAAAGAAGAAAGCAAAGGTTTTTCGTAAGACAATTGCCAATTCTGGCAACTATTTTGAAAACTCTTTTCTGTCTTTGGAAAGACTAATTAAAATATTTCCAAACGAAAGGTCTTAGCGTTATGCCGTTCGCCTTTTAGCAATGCTTTTTTTTAAGTAAATTCAATTAAAAATATACATACGTACATATGTATACAGGTATATCAATAGATAAAAGAAAATTTATTTAAAAAAGAAAAAATAAAATAAAATAAATGTAAAGCAAAAATAAATTAAAAAATTTTAAATTAAATGAAATAAAAAAAAAAATCTTATAAAATCAATAAAATCTAAGGATTAAAAAGAAGAAGAAAAAAGAAGTTAACTTAATTTAAATTTACAAATAAATTTTTATTTTAAGGAAAAATCTAGAGGTTAAATGAAACAACAATATCTGATAAAAATCAAAAAAATATGTTAAACAATAAAAAGTAATAAAGAAAATTAAATTAAATTAAAAATAGAAAAAAATAAACTAAACTGAAAATATAGCAAAAATAAATAAAAATATTATTAAAAATAAAACGAAATTAAAAAAAATGTCTTTCTAAAACGAAGAAATCTAAAAATTAAAGGAAAATTTAATTAGAAAAAAATTAAATCAAAAAAGAAAAAAATAGTAGATACTTAAAAACCAAATGAAATTAAAAATATATATTTTTATTTTTAAATCAAAATCTAGAAATTTTAATTAAAAAAGACAAAAATAAAATAAAAAAATAAATTGAGATCCGGAAAATTTTATGTAATAAAAAATTAAATATTTTTATTTTAAAAGAAAATTAACGGCTCCATTCTGTATCAGTGACAAATTCTTCTCACAGTTTTTTTTACGGAAAAATATAAAAGTTTAAATCTGTCAGTAAACATTTTTTTCTCTCCGATACAGAATTGGGCTATAAATTTAAAAAATAAAACACTTATACTAGAATAACAAAAGTCTTTCGAACTATCTTAGTCAGAATTGGCCTGTTAAGGCATTCCGAATAAAGTAGATTCTGATCTTTTGGACTCAACTCTGAAAGCAAAAAAAGTCTCCAAAAAGCCATAATCTGACCAATTTATTTAATAAAGCAAAATCTTTCACTCAATTGTTTGTTAGAAATTTTCTTTTCCTAACAAAGTATCTATTGAGGTGAGATATAGTCGTTCTTCTGGGTATTCAGTTACAGCTTCTGGCCTATACTTAATCCCTATCCTTGGCGTAAGCGGCTGTAGCAACGGGCAGTCAAGAAATTTTGCAATCGACTTTTAACCCTGATTAAACAAGAAACTCTTCATCGAGTAGTGAGTATGTATCTTCCAATATCTCCTTTCCGCTGCGGAGAAGTAATTGGATACTACCACCCACGCATGAAATCTGCTGCTGCAGAGAAATAAAACCACCTTGCGGTGAGTAGCTACACGGGTGGCAATTGAGCGAGAACGGGAGAAGAGGAGAGAGGAGTGAAGAGTGAGGAAGGAGAACAGACGTCTATTCAAAAGAAAGAAACGAGAAGCAAAAAGACGTGAGTTTGGAGAGCTTGAGATGCTGGCAGACAAGAATTCGGCTCGAAAATTTCACCTGAAAATATGGCGGCAATCAAATGGTTTCAAGAACGGGAGCGCATGGAATTTAAGTGTACTCAGCCCATCCGAGAAGAATCTGCCTCGGGATCAGCCGTTCAAGCATTGTGTATAAGGTCATATCGCGCATATTGTGTGAGAGACTAAAGGTCACCATCAACGAACCGATTTAGCATTATCACAGTGATGTTTTTACTCTGCTTGTTCGAATTCTTTGGCGTTGAAACGGCCTAAGCTATTTTTGCCGGATTTAGATCAGTGTGACCTTAGAGCGGGTAAATCTACCGTAGACCTAATATTCCTTACAGGCCAAATCTTGCCGAAGACCCACGGGAAAAGGATTGGCACTCACTCACGCACTTTGTCGATATTAAAGCCACCTGATAGCCCTGCAAGCTCATATGCAGGTGGGAGGTGTGGTGATGAACTAGCACAAGACGAAGCGTCTTCTGTTGTCATACTGTGCTGCTATATGGTGTAGAAGCATGGACAATGACAAAAGCCAATGCCGCGGCACTTTGAGTATTTGAGAGAAGGAGTCTGCGGAAAATTTACGGGCCAAAAAGCGGCGGCGAATGTCACTTACGGCGGAAGGATGAGCTGTATGAGTTGAAAGTATTCAATGCGGTACCCGTTAGTGGTAGCAGAGGAAGGCTTCGTCCGCGATGGAAAGACAAGATGGATTATGGCTTGGGTTCCTGACATTTCTGTATATCTTTTTATAGAATATATAGAGCTATGGAAATATTATATTAAAGAGAAATTGATACAAACCTGCTACATTTCGCCCAATATCACTCGGGAAAAAGCATGCAACCCATTACACACAGCAGTCACACTTATAAGCATTTTGTGTGTATTTATAATATCAATACGCAGGCATTTGTTTTGACCTCTGTGTAACTACACCACAACGCTTATTTTCGGTGTGTATAAATAAAATTGTTGTAATCTGGTGCAAGTAACCAGCCGCCAGCCATTGAACTATTTAACCAGTCACGCAGCCAAGTGAACAACCTTACAAATAGTCAATATGTAATCCTACCAATGAACCTATAAACCCATCAGCCGAAAACCCTTAACCACATAAATAATCAGTCGTACCAGTAGCAGCCAACCCAGCTGTTTGGCGGCCCATCCGTCAGTTAACATTAGCAAAAGCTGCTGGCTGGCTGACTTCGCTTCGTTATTCAATTAGGCACTTTGCCTACCACATACACTACAACACAACAACAACAGCAACAGCAACGTTGACTGACACCAACCAGAACTGTAATACATAGCAATGGTAGCATTGGTAGTGGCAGCTTCACATAATTTTGATTGATGGTCCAATAATTGCGGTGATTTATCATATTTGCATGCAGTGTCAAATTTGCAGCAATATTTTAAGCTTTAAATCACTTGGCATTTTCCACTCATACGACTACAAGCTGAATTGCTCACTTGCACGCTTCGCCATGAGTTGCTTGGAATTTTGTGTTTTCATTTTCAAGTTGTTGTCCGATCTATGACCGAAAGGGTTGATACTCGTACTTTAAGTTGACATTGGCATTAGGCAAAAGGGTTGTTTGGAAGGTCATCGTTTGTGTGTGTATGTGGGAGGGGAATTGGTTGCTATTTGTTAAAGTGGAAAATCGATATTGATTGAAGACTTGGCTATAAGCGAAATTTTTTAAGCCAAACTTTTAGTCGGAATCTTACTGTTCTTTTTTAATGGGCTTTCATCGGATGTTGCCTTTGCCCATGTTTCTGCGCCATGCACCAGCATGGGCATAGAGTGTGATTTTTGTACGATGAGAGTGCATATAACTTACCAATCGCATATTCAGTCCAGTGTAGAAATTGTTGGAAAGAGTGAGTCTCCACCTTCGTCTTCTCCACAAATTTACGTGCTGTTACTACTCAGTAGGGTGGAAAAGTTTTCTCACCATAATTTAAGTACGTTCTGGACATCGACCACTATGTCCCCATAGTTGTTCTTACAGCAGCTCGCCCTGATCCGGAATCTTACCGCAAGTCGGTGTGTTGCAGAGGTCAGGAGTGAGATTCAAGTAGCGAATAAACTAACGGTCTGTTATAATTACAGCTTTTCGATACAGAGTTTTGTTCGCATCTTGGTTTTAACCAGACAGTGACCGAGTTGGTGTTTGTTCATCTATCACAAAATGATAAATTTTGTTTCTCGTTTTTCAATCCGGAAACACTCATTTAGCTTGAAAGATCTTCTTTTGCTGGAACCTTGTCCTACAGACTACCCAGTTTCAGACCCCGGCAAAGTCGAACAACCGCAGTCCGTTACCGGACATTTAGTCGTGGAGCCTGAATGCTCTGACGGTGGTACCAAAGATTGCTTCCTTGCCAACCTTCACATTGAAGTCACCAAGCAGCCTTTGATTTGCTGACCGAGTAAATGAAAGTATTCGAAGACAAAGTCTCGTCCACATCACAAATCCAACATCGAATTTGTGCTTAAGTAGACGTCCACATACATATGTATCATGTTTTGTCCTGTGCAGCGGATTTCTGGGATAGCGGTGATGTGTTTCTTTAACTTCCAGCGGACATCAACTGACCGAGCAAAGGCAACTTCCTCTTTAGAGGTCCGGTTATTTTGGTTGAATGCCATCAAATTACAGTCCTTTGAATGTTCGCAGTTAAAGTTAAAAAAGGCACGTCCGTACGTACATGGCGTATGAGCAACATTCACATCTCGTCTAAATTCCTCATACGCCATGTAAAACGTTCGATTTAAACTTTTCCTTGATAAATGGTAGATCCAATATGAATCTGACATTATGAATTTTTAAAATCTAAAAATAAAAATAGAGAGTTGCCACCTGTTTGAAAATTGCAGTTTAGGTAAATTGATAAGATAAAGTAAATATTTCAATATGGCTGTGAAAAGAAAGAGGTTTAAGAGGGCTTACAGGTGAAAATATTTTTTTCGTAAGGTTGCCACCTGTATGAAAATTTTAATTTGATTTAATTGATAAGATAAATTAAATATTGCGATATTTACTGCCAAAAATAATTTTGAGAAAGGTTGCCACCTATTTGAATTTTATTCAATTATTAAATTGATAAAATCAACGCAATATTACCATACGCGTATCAAACTAAAGCGGTTTAGGAAATTTCACTGCCGAGAATATTTTTTTTCCAGGTTGCCAATTGCAAAAATTTTATTCCGTTAAACAAGATAGGTTAAACACTGAATTAGAAAGTGTACGATATGTAGAAACGAGTTATAAGAGTATAAATTAAATTTCCAGTATTAGATATCTTCCAAAATATATTAACTACAAAAAAATAAAAGTATGTTTCATAAATCAAAAATGTGTTTGAAAATCTCACTGCATATATACATACATACAAAAATTGTATGGGCTATAAAACTGCATACCCAAAAATATTCTAAAGATTCACATTAAAAAGTTTGAAAATTTTATGAAAATTTTTCGAATTTTTCTTAAGTTTGTAAAAAGTGTAAAACTTTGATTTATATGGTTTTGGTTAAAGCATTTTTTTTTTATAATTTTTCAGTTTTAGTTCAGAATGTTGCAATTCATATTCAAAAATGCCATTTCAAATTAAGAATTTCCAGTTAAAGAAAGTTACAATTTAAAGGAAATTTTTCTGAATTTGAATCAAAATTTTGTGAATGTGAATTAAAAGTTTCTAAATTTAAAATGAAGATTATGAATTTGAATTGCAACTTTCTGAACTTAAAAGAGATTGACTTATTATTTTCTGAATTCGAAATGGATATTCGGAACTTGAATTGTAACTTTCTGAATTTGAATTGCAACTTTCTAAATTAAAAAATGAAAAACATTGTGTAAATCAAAAAAAAATCAACATATGAACGCTTATTTGAGTCATTGTATATATACATATATAACTAGTAGGGCATGCATTTTTCTCCAAACCGTGATGTAAATATTTCAACCAAAATTTTTTCAAAGGAAATACATTATTCAAGCAAAGAACTTAACTAGTTGTCTTCCGCTAGAAAAATGTTCTCCTTCTCAAGCTGCATTGTGCTTTATACCTACTGAGCAGCAGTGTTTTCTCCTATGCATACATATGTAGCTCTAATTGTGTCTGCATAGCCGCTTTGTCTTTGCTAGATTTCGCTTAATGATTTCAAACGAAAAGCGGAGATATGCAAAGCTTTCAACTAGATTTATTTAAAATCTACTACCGATTCGGCCACACCAAACATACATACATACATACAAAGGAAATGAACACATCGCAGCGCGGTTTTTCACACAAGCAAATTTCCCCTTTGCTCGCCCTTTTTTTACATTTCCACTATGTGGATTTTTAGTAGGTAATATGTTAGGCTGCCCATCCGCTGGTTTGTCTTTCAGCCAGTTTGTTGGCGCTTAATAGACTACACAATATTTATTTGAGTGTACGGCTATGCTGTTTTAAATATTTTTCTTTCTCTGCATATACTCGTGCTACATATGTATGTACATACATAAATATTTAAAGTCAGTATGTGCAACACATAGATGGCTGCTAGGTTGTAAATTCCTTGATATATATATTTTTTTTGCTTTTTTGCACATTTTCAATTTTTTCACCACAAAATAACGCTTCCGCTTTAGTCTCCCATCTTTTCTAGTCCCGCTTACATACAAGTATATATTTCTCGTTTATTATGCTATTTCTTGTTGTTACCGTCGTTGTTTTTGTACAGCTTTTTAGCCATAATGAATGCAATTTTCAAGTTTTCTGCTCTCATTATCGCCACATCAGGAAGCGAAATACTCGCATGCAGGAGTACTTCAACGCGAAACGCTTCGCATATCAACCCTTTCGTAAATCTTTTCTTTTGAATATTTTTGTGTTCTTCCTCTGCCTACAGTGTGGAATAAGGAAATATGCAAATGTTGATTGTTGTAGTGTTGCTAAAATAGCATATATCGCACAGTGGGATGAAATGGAAAATATTCGCACATTTTGCACTCACCCACGTATCGGTCTCTGCGTAACTTGGCCGAACCCACAGAATTTCCCACAGCCGACAACATCCCACCAAATGGCACTACCAACAAGAAGTTCGTGAGCCGACTCCCCTAATAACCGTAAACGCCAAGCGATATTTCAAAGGACTCTAAGTCTATTCTATAAGAAGCCTATCGCCCAGTGGAACCTAACTTGTATGTAGGTAGATTCTGTAACCAGTTAGCGACAATTTTCGTATCCCTATCGCAACTTGTCGGCATTTATAACACACGTCGGCAAGTTGCAATATCGAATAGCCGTTAACTGGTTACAGAATCTGCCCACTGGTGTTGTAGGCTTGCGAGAACCCAATATTGACTCGGACCACTATTTTATTTCAATCGTTATATGCACACGCCTCAGCGTAGTAGCGAATCTGCGCAAAACGAACAGCCAACAGATTTCCTACTCGACTCTCACTACTGCTACCTGAGAGCACTTCTCAGCAAATGAACACTCACGAGCAATGAGCTAACATTTCAAAGCGAACCGTATGTTAGCGGTAGAGAAAGATACGCAGTGAAAAAATCAAAGCCGAAATAAATTAAAGCAAAGAGCTTTAGATCAGTGCCCGCCAAACACTTTCCTGGGAAACGAACTATATTCGGCCTTTCACACGTACACAATCGGCTTCTTACACGTACACAATCCGAACGTCAACAGAAAGAGTAGAAGAGCAACAAATTTTATTTAGTTGCATGCAAACAACAGGCGAAGCAGGTTGATGGCGCGTCAAGAAGGATAGAATACAAGATTGCGCCGATCAGAGAGGATTTTTGAGAATAACTTTTGTGTGACGTCACACTGGTGCAATTGCGAGAGCGAAATGCCAAAACGTGAGAAAGAATGGAAGAAGAAGAAAAAATGTTGCAAGGAAAACGTAAACAAGTTGCACAAGTGTGACGTCATGCAAACAACGATTCTGTCAAATTCGTTAAGAGAGGAATAGCGGTCCGAGATCGGCGCAACCTTTGTATTCTCTCAATCGTGATGGCGCGTTATTGTTGAATAAAGTAGGTACACTGAGCAGAATGAATGAATATTCATTCAAAAAATTTATAACACAATTTTTCGTACATACACCCCTAGAAATAGGTATGTATATGGTACCAAGTCGTGCTTTTTCTTCATATTAAAAGAACTTTGTGAATTATGTATTTTTTTTTTTAATACCAGACTAGTCCTCAATTAAAACATACAATATGTTTTGTTATTTCTCTTTTGGTTTAATCGTTATTTTAAATTGTTCTTAAATGTCAAGTTTTAACTAATTTTAAAATAAATATATATTAGATATATATATTTTTATTTTATTTCTACTTGAAATCAACGAAATTTTCTTTTAATATTCAGAGTGCTCGAAGCACGTTATCTTTTTTGGTCAGAAATCCACACTTACATTATAAAAAAATAATAATAATTTTGTACAATACATACAAAATTTTTCCAACTTTTTCCTTTCTTAGGGTCGTTTACTTTCATTATATGTTTCTATGTTGTTTAGATCTAAAATATAGCGCACAATGAAAAAAACGGCAAAAAAAACATACCAAAGTTTTTATAATAAGTAATACCACACAGAAATTTTTTTCCGTGCATTACCACCAACACATTCTCATTTTTTGTTTCATAACTAATACATTCTCATTTTAAGACTTTTCTCTTTTTGGCGGGCACTGCTTTAGATGCTGGTCGGCAGAAATAGCGCCCACGAATATTACCAAAATATGCGATAACTTTACCGAAGGATGCAGGGAGCAGTAAACCTTTTCATGCATCAGTCAAAGATGGATGGAAGGTTTGGTGAGTGTTCGTCTGGCATGAGCTCTCTATCAATATCAAGTTTTGATTCCAAGACGTATGTAGAATTTTTCACACGAAGAAAAAGCATACATATTGCTCAGGAGTATGAGTAAGGGAGATTATATTTAATCTAATCGGATATATGGATACCAGGCCACACTGCCACTGCAAGAGTTGCATAACGATTTGGGTAGAAAGTGAGCCCTTGAAATGATATGAGGATAGAGAGCGGATAACTTGGAGTTCAATATTCGTCAGATAGGACTCACCTCAACTCAACTCAACGGAAACGTAGCACATGCGTAATTTCTATGTAATTCTGTCCCAGGCTGGGCCGGAAACTATCAAAGAGCTCCCTGTGCTTCCAAAGCCACAGATTTCGCTTTTGGTGGAGGTTTTGACAAGTTATTGTCCGATCCACACTCATCCGGTAAAACTAAATACCACACCTAATGCCGCAGTTCATCTCAGCACTTTCTGCTAGGCAGTTCGGCTGTCGCAAAGCTAAGTTTAAAATACATTGGTTTTGCGCTTTATAAGCAACCCCGATTAGATCTCCTAAGCTAGGCTAACCTAACCTTTGGAACGATTGAAAGCCGGGAGATTTCGTAAAATAACGAAGTGGTGACTAATACCCAGATCACATTTCATTCATGGAGGCAACATTTTTCTAAATGATACCACTGGAAGGAAACGAAGGAAATGATGATGATCTGATCCTACAGCCGATAATAATGGAATCTAACCCACAATTCCCGATAATGACGAAGTTCGTGAAGCAGTAGCCCCGCTTAATAATAACCAGCTTGCCGGAGTTGTTCGTTTGCCAACTAAGAAGCTTGGGAGATGGCATCGTGTGATTAGGCAGGCGGCCCTTGCAGAATTCGAAAAATAGGTTCTGCGAAAGATTTAGGGGTCAGGGAACGGCACTGACGGCAAGCATTGGAAACGAAGGAATGGTGTTTGAGATATATCTACAACGGCATCGCCAAAGAACTTTTTTTAATTAGAGTGAGTTTGAAAGAAAAAAACTGAAGTGTTGAAAAGCATATAGCGCCAATGAAGAAAAAGACAAATGATAAAATTGCAATATTCGGAGACATTTTCGTTCTAATCGTTAGAATTCCTTAGGATGTTTTTCCTTTGATAACAACGTTTAAAGCGGATCATAGACCATAGTAAAGACTGCTAACAGCAGATGGATAAATCTGGGCCAGAGTAAGAGTGTCACCGTTTTTTGTCCCCATCCGAAAAATGGAGAAGAGAGCATATGCCGACTTTCTCAAGGGGCCATTAACATTAGGCAAAATAACGCCGCTAGTTTCAGAGTTTCCCATTTCAATGAACTAGATAGTCCTATAGAAGAACTTTACAGCAAGCTTTTCAGTCATTCAGCGCACTATTCAGCTATAAGTTTTATATTACGGTTTGAGCACCAAAATCTTCAACGCCTGAAAAGTTTGTTGTAAAGTTCTACCCTTAGTATGGTCTCGTTAGGTGCGGCTATTGAACTCACATTCAGATTTAAAATCTTAAGGTTGCAGAAACCCTTTTAAATTTAATTAGCAATCGTGGTAGCATATTTTTAAGGGATTATTAACCAGTCTGTACCACTGTTGCTTTTCGCTGGGAGTGCGAAACGATTAGACACAGACGTGGCACAATATTTCAACATGAACTGTGCTCTTCCGACGGCTGAAGTCGCAACTAAACCGTGCAGATTTTGTTTGAAGTAGTGCGAGACACACACACACACACACATGTAATATTTATACAAGCAGCAGGGAAAAGCGAAAAAAATCACGCGTTCAAAGCACTTCACATACTTTTGGGCGCGCAAGAACACTAAAGCAAATACAAATTTGTTGCTGCGGCTTACAAACCAATTGTTTTTACAAGCGCTGCCTATAAGTTCTTATAACAATGCTACAATACTACAGCTGCTATAGTTGTTGTTATTGATGTAGATTTTTGCTTTTGTTTTTGGTCTGCATTCTCTTCGCTTCGCGCTGATAAATGCAAGGCGAAATTCCCAAACTCGCACAAAAACAAAGTATGCAACACTTTAATTTAACTGTCGGAAGTGTGCGAAAAAGTAGAGACATTGCGAGCAACTAAACAGAAAAAAAAACAAAAATACAAATAAAAAACGAAAGACTCAAAGGCAACTAAGAACTTTACAACTGCAGCCTTAATCGCTTCGGAAGCCTTTAGTGCGCGGCAACGCACAGAACAAAGGCGAAAACACTATTGCAATTTGTTGCTGATGAAAATAAATTTTGCGCCATCAACCGAGTCGTAGACGGTAGCAAAAGTGAACTAAGGCAATAATAACAGCAGTCAGTAGAAGCAGCAGCAGCAGCAGCAACAACAATAATGAATGCGTTAAAGAAACATACAAACGCAATGACAGCAAAAAAAAAGTAGTAACCGCCAAGATCACACTGCCCCAACTTGCCGTTACTTTTATTGTACCTAGCGCAAGTATATCAATCGTCATCTGCACTCGCCACCAATTGCTCTACATTACACCAACATGCACCAATGTATATACATGCATACGTATGTATGTATACGCTTACTTACCTCACTCATTCCGCTTGCATGACTTTTACTCCTTAATCCTTTGGCATGTTCATTATTTTTATCTATCACAATGAATGAATGACTGAATGAAAAATAATGAATGAATGTAACTGGGAAAATGTGTTGCAATATCTTGGAAGTACAACAAAAAAATATAAAAAATCACCGCAATGCAAATAAAGCATGGCAAAAAGGATTATGGATGATAAATATGGAATTTTTGTAGTGAGTTTTCAGCCGCATGGAAGTACATACATATACATATGTAATTCGTCTGTGTAAGTGTGCGTTAAATAACATTTCCATATTGATGTCCAAGATTTTGCTGATGTGTGCCTACTAATAATGGTGCGTTTGACGCCGGCAAATGGCAGATGAAATTATGGAAATTGTGAATAATTTTCATGCACACATTTCTTGAACTTAAAATTTAATTAATTTTGCTCTTTTTTTGAAACAAAATTTAAAGCAAAATATGTGAGGACATTAGGGTGCATCACCAAAAAAAAATGTTGCGGTTTTTCCAGCGGTATTATAAAAATTATAATATTTTTAAAACTTCCGCGAAAATATTTTGTAAATATATAAAGGATTTACATGAGCTAGGTCGAAATGAAGATACCTCAAAAATCTCATTATTTTGTTACAGTTAATAAAATGTAAATTTTAATATTTTTCCGAAATACAATAAATTTTATATTTCCGATGGAAAAATAGCACCGTTTTTTTTAGCATTGAGAGTGATGCATCCTAATATGAAAATATAAAAAAAGACTATTTCCCTCAAAACGTCATAGATATAAAAATATAAATTTTAGATACAGTGGCGAAAATATAAATTGGAAAAAGACATTTTAGCGTTCTTAGGCGATCATTTAATGTTTATTATTTTTTTAACAAAGTATAGCTCGTTATATAATAAAGACCATGTTTGTCAAAGTTTCAAACTTTGCACAAAAATTTGCAAAATTCGACAAAATTTTTTCAAAATTTTGAACTCTTTGATTAGTTTTGTAGCTCATTCAATTCAAAGTGCAAATTTTTAGTAGCTTGGACTTAGATTTTTGGTAATTTTATTTTATTTTTTTTTTTTTTTTGTGGAAGATGTTGCTCATTTTCTCTATACAAAAAGAAAATTTAACATACTTTGATTGGAGGAATATGCGCGAACAAAAAAATTTCCGAAAATCAACGGTAAGACCAAGCTACTTCGATTTTGCACTTTTTATACAGCAATTTAATGAGCTACAAAACAGCATACTCATAAGAATTCTAGAAAATCTGATTAAAATTTTCATCAACATTTGTTAAAATTCGTCGAATTTTTATAAAACACAAACAATAAGGAAAACCACCGAATGGTCATTAAATAAATCGCACCAATAATTTTTTTAACAAAAACAGAAACAAATTTATATTATAATTATATACAAACATACATAGTTGCAACAAAGGCTTCATAACAAAATTTTAAATAACACACAACTCAATCGCACTTAACTCAAACCGCCTAGGATTTCCAATGGAGGCCTTTCAGCGTTCTTCGGCACCCCCAGATCCTTCTTCTATTCGATCAGAGCGTTGGTTATTTGTGAGATCACCGCCAATCCACATTAATGATGCCACTACCTCCTTTATTGGTATCACTTTTGTTGACATCACTGCCGGCAGCACTTTTACTCCCACTGGGCGCTTTCTTATCAACATCTGCTTCATCCGAGTCATTGTCATCGTCATGGGATTTTGGAGCAGCACGCGCCAGCGACAACACTTGCAGCAACACTGCCATCAGCAACAAAAATCTATAAACCCTATTCAATTTCATTTTGTTGTGCGTTTGATTGCTTGCTTACTTAACTTCACAACAGTAAATCCTTTAAGCCACTGTGTCCGCTTATGTTGTTTGTTGAACTTTGGAATTTGCATTTGGATCGTACGTGCCTTTTATAATACTTGTCCACTCGACTCGACTGTTTTACAGCTGGCCAGCGGAGTTTTTTACTAAGGCAAGCATATATGTACATGTGTATGTACATAAATATATGGGTATTTAACCTGTTTCTACTGGGATATCTGGCGCAATACGTACATACATAATAAGGTGATTTTAATTGATTTGAGAATAAATACGTGTTTCTAATTTAGTGTTTTGTAAATTCACGAAGTTCTTCCGGAAAGTAAAGGTTTGTTAATACATTTATTATACTCTTAGGGCCGTTTTCTCAAGTAGGTTTTAAAATTTATCTGCTATAAAAAAAAATTTTTTTAGAAAAATGCGTTAGAAGCGCAGATGAATTTTAAAACCTACTTGAGAAAACGGCACTTAACCACATTTGGTAAGAACTTTTCTTGTATCATATAATGAAGTTCTGCAAAAAAATATAAATTTTTTTCCAAAGTTCATAATTTCACAATTTCTTGGATTTTGCATGTTTATTTTTTGAGTATCTCAAAAATTATTAGAGTTATCAAAATGGTGCTGGTCTCTTTAAAGGTGATATTTGGGGCTATAAAAAAAAAAACTTTAAATACCCGGTGTACGTATTAAATATAGTTTTTTCACCTTTCCGAAAACTACCGTGGCGTGGTAAGCAGGGGGAAGGTTTTACCCCTTTTTCAAACAACTTCGATAGTATGTTTAGTTAGAGTTAATAAGATAAACTTACATTGTTAATAACAACCACTGGAACGGGTACAGAGGACGGCTGCCATGCTAGTCACGGGAGCACTGCCCACTACACCCACCAAATCTCTCGAAATAATGTTAAATCTTCCGCCTGTGGATCTCTACGCAAAATTTCGTGCCGGCTGCAGTGCGGCCAGATTAAATACAATCCGTGGAGAGACCTCAGATTCGGACACGCAAAAGTACTTCAAACTCTACCGGATAATTTACGACAGATAGATTATACCACTCCTCTGCTCTGTTTAGACAAAAAATTCTCCACAAGAGTCCCAGAGAGGAACGAATGGGAAGGGGCCACAGACCTGAACCCAGGGTCTACAGCCATATATACAGACGGTTCCAAGCTAAACAAAAGAGTGGGGACGGGGATCTGCTCTGACGAACTCGCGCTAAACCTTAGTTTTCGCTTGCCGCACCATTGTAGTGTTTTTCAAGCAAAATTAAACGCCATCATGGAGCCGGCTCGGTGGCTCATAACCTCCGCCCCTCCAGGATGGCCTATTGCTATCTATTCTCACAGCCAGGCTGCTATCAAATCTCTCAATTCTAACGGAACAACGTCCAAAGTAGCCACAGAGAGCAGGAAGATTCTCAACCTGCTGTCATTAAAATGCTCCTTGACTGTTGTATGGGTCCCTGGGCATAGAGAGACATTCCTGGGAACTGCCTAGCCGACGAGCTGGCAAGGAGGGGGACGGAAATATCTGAAGTCAAATCTGCTCAGAATGCGGGCATACCTCTTACCTCCATACACTAAAGGCGGAACTCGTCGAGGAAGTAAATATCAAGTGGGCTGTGGAACCCACCTGCCATACTACCAGGCAAATTTGGCCAAAGATTGATGTAAAGGAATCCATAACTCTTACCCGGCTGGACCGCTCCTCTCTCAGATTAGTAGTCGGGGTAATCACCGGACACTGCCTGTTGGGCATATACGGAAAAAGGCTAGGATACCCCACCGACGTTTTTTGTCGCAGTTGCAGGGACGAGGAAGACATGGAGACCGTTGAATACTATCTCTGCCATTGTCCCGCCTTGGCCAACATGCGCTACCAATTCTTCAGCAAGTACTTTCTAGATTGTTTAGCCGATTTGAACTCGCCGAATGTCCTCGACTTTTTGTGCTATATAAAACGCACTCGGTGGTTCAATTACTAAGGAAGGGAAAGAAACAAATGGTTTCGGCCTGTGGTATCACGTATTCTCCGCGTTCTGTGCGGGGCAACCACTCCAATCTAACCTAA
Source organism: Rhagoletis pomonella (assembly GCF_013731165.1). Taxonomy (NCBI): domain Eukaryota; kingdom Metazoa; phylum Arthropoda; class Insecta; order Diptera; family Tephritidae; genus Rhagoletis; species Rhagoletis pomonella. Next base: position 30,326,077 of record NW_023458565.1, on the reverse strand, counting down.
CCTAACCTATGTTCAAAAGTAGTTAGCTACACGTTAGTTGACTGCAGAGGAAACCAGTCTCTCTATTTTTCGGCCATCGCCCTGCAAAAGTTGTTAGTTACAGGCACTAGGCGACTGCTAAATTGTTAATAGTAGGGTAGCTGCTGATTTATCGAAGATTTCGTATTTCTCTAAATTACCTTTATACGGGATGTAGGCGTGGTTACTGTCCAATTTTAGAAATTTTCAGCCATTTGGTATGTTTTACCACTGGACCAAGTTTGGGAGAAATTGATGGAGCGTTTACGGAGATATACACATGTAATCATAAGTGGGCGTAGCTACGCCCATTTTCCAAGAATTTATAATATTCTTATTTTTCCCCAAAAGATTATTGTAAATATCAATTTTGAGTGAATAGGCTTAAGTAGTTACTAAAATATCGCAGTTTTCGCTTTTCTGAAAACGACCGTTATATGGGCGGTAGGCGTGGTTATTGTGCGATTTTTTGCATTTTCAATGCCATCCGTCCTACGCTCAAAATAAGTACTCATACCAAGTTTCGTTAAGATATCTAAATTTTTACTCGAGTTATTGTTTGCACAGATGGACGGACACACAGTCACGGCTTAATCGATTTCTTTTTTCATTCTGAGCATTTATGTACACATTGATTTATATATATCCCGTTATGTGAACAAAGTTATAATAGTTGTGTTTCCTTGGGTTATCCAGCTCGGTATCACGATCATTTCTCATGGAAACGATCTGGATCTTCGTATTGGGGTTGGCAGCACTAATTTTATACTACTAGCACGAGGAAGATGAAAATATAAAAATGAACTCATTAAATGGAGAAAAGTTCATTTAAACGAAGTAATGAAGTAATATTCCATTAAATAAATATTTAACATAAAGGCGATTTATTTGAATCAAGTGAAGATAAACAAATGGCAGAATATCTGTTTGTATATATGTGCATTCATTTGTCAGTGCTATCAAACCGTGCTGCAGATTATCAGTAAAACAAAACAAACAGGATCATATCGTTGTTGTTGCATTTGCGTGCAAATTTTTTATCCGGACAATGGGCAATGATCGGGCCCATTGAAAAAAAAAGCTAATACTTTTGTGCACAAGTGCGCTCCGGCATAATGCTGACTACACACGAGGCAACCGCTGAAGCAACCAGGGCATGTTGAATCGACCGTTGCCTCGTGTGCATTATTGTTGCTCATAGAAATTCGTGTTGCCGCAACCGTCGCCCGAAAATCAAAATATTTTGATATTTTGTGTTGGTTGACGTGTCGGTTGCCTCGTGTTTATCGTTGTGCATTGAGTTTATTGGCTTAGTTCATTGAAAACAGTTGAGCTGAAAAAAGTGTTTTAGTAGAAAACAAAATTTTCTTCCGTACGTTTATTTCATAACAGAGCACACACTACTGAGGTTGCCGCAATGGTTGCCTCGTGTGTATTGAACAAGAAAAACAGGTTGCCGCGATACGTTGCTTCAACGGTTGCCCCGTAAGTGGTCAGCATAAAAAATAATTCGAAAAAAGTACTTTAAAACAAACAAGACAAGCTTTTATTAGCGGTTAATAAAAAAAGAAAAATCGACCCCGTACCTCCGAACGGCTGAATTTTTTGTGGGTTTATTTCTTTCCATTTAAGTAATATATATATATGTATATATATATAAGTAAATATATATATAAGTAATATATATATATATATATAAGTAATATATATATATATATATTGTTATTTAGTTATTTGATTATGTTTTTCTTTTGTTATTATACAAATTTATAAGAGCATTTGTTCTTGAAATGAACTTATATTCAGAATTTAATTGGCAAAGAATCGGCCAATGCTTCGGTCGATTAAATCCTGAATTAAATTCATTTCAAGAAAAAATGCTTTTATAAACTTTTATAATAACAAAATAAAAACATAATCAAATAACTAAATAACAAAACCTCATTCAAGCCGATACTAGTCTCGGCTTCGGCCGATTAATCGGTCGGACTCTCGATAAAAATTATCGATAACAAAATCTATAACAATATCGACTACAAAATCGATAAAAGTATCGACAGCAAAATCGATAAAAAATATCGATAACAAAATCGATAAAAAATGTCGATAACAACATGGATAAAAAGTTCGATAACAAAACCGATTAAAATATCGATCATTACATCGAAAAGTCGATAACAAAATCGGTAAAAATATCGTTAATAAAAACGATAAAAATATAGATTATAAAATCGATAAAAATATCGATAACGAAACCGATAAAAATATTGATTATTATATCGATAACTTCCGAGACTCCTGAAAATCTTTTAAACCCCGAAATAGGTCCCAGATTTAGTCTCTGTGTCTCTATGTTGCGAATATTTGCATTCGCACTAGTATTACACATTCGACATTCGCATTCGCATCAAATGATATGAATATTTTGCGAATGCGAATGTGTACATGGGCAGAGAGTCCACTGTAATATTGTTGAAATGGCTATCGAAATTTCATATGAAAATTATAAATTTTGTTTAGAAAAAAAAAAAAATGTTTCTATCATTTAAATACTGCATGTGCCGGCATTTGAACCTGTGACACACAGAAATTATAACCGACATCTCTACCTACTCGGCTTTTTTGCTTTTAAATTCATATTTTTCATATGGGACAATGAAATCACTTCCCCTCTTGTGGAAATTATAGAGAATTTTATTTTATAAATATTGACATAGATTGCGATGGGAGCGTTTACTTGATAAAAATCTTGATAAAAGTTCTTTACAAATAATTCATCAAGAACACACAGAATTGGGCGGTAAGTCTGTCTTACCAGGGTGCGGACAATAACCGGCTTTTAGCTTCAGGCGCTATACGGTTAGGTAGTATATCAAGCAACATTGATGGGCCTTCAACAACTACTGCTCAAAGTCTTATAAGTAACCTAGAAATAATTTTAGATTCCTCCAGCGAAAGCGAAGGCTCGGTTGTAGAATCGGGAAACTTTAAAAAATGTGAAATTAAAGCTCAATTGAAGGCCTATCTTAAAGAAAAACGAGCTCATATTGGCGAAAATCCTCTCGATTGGTGGAAAACTAAACTAAAATACGACGAACTGACAGATCTGGCCCGCAAATGTTTGAGCGCTCCTCCCACCAGCGTTCCAAGTGAGCAATTGTTCAGTGCAGCCGGCCTTATATACGAGCCTTTAAGAAATCGGCTCAAGGGAGAAAAAGCAGCAAAATTACATTTTTGAAATATAATATGCCCCTTTGAACTTTTACTGTATAGGTTAAGTACTCGTTCAATGTTCTAATAATTTACAAATTTTTTCAGTGATAAAAACGATGCCTATGTTGATTATAGCTTTTTTAATGTAATACCTAACATTCGCATTCGCGTTCGCACATTCGCATCCCGAAAATTCGCATTCGCGAATGTGAAAAAAATACGTTTGAAACATCCCTTAACTTTCATTCTTGTATTGGTATTTTTCTAAGTGTTATTCGTTAACCTTTTATTAGCAAGTTTTTGTTAAATTCAAACCATGTGCATACACTCAAGAAGGAGTTGTTTCAGCCCAAACCATTTCCGTGGCACCATTTTCGTTGCACCATTTCCGTGTGCAATTTCCGTTGAATTTGCCAATTTACTCCCAACCAATTAACCGCCGCTAAAAAAGTTTCACTTCAAAAATCGGGACACTTATACATACGTCCCGAATTTTTTCAAAATCGGTACTGTCCCGCCAAAGTCTATACGAATGGTCACCGTATTTATAAGTAAATCATTCTTCCAGTTCTGTTAGATAAAATACATGGAATACCGACACTTGAAATAAAACTATACATTTTGAACAAGAGGATTTTCACGCTGCACTTATCTATCTACTATTTATTCTTTTAGAAGTCTCAGTGGTTGTGATTCAATTTCTCAAGCTTATACCGTACATTTTTGAAAAGTTTTCGCCTAAGAAATATGCATTTGGAATCGTCACAATATATTTATACTCTTAATCCAAACAACGTATAGAAAATCTGCATAGCTTTGTACTTCATTTGACTCTTCACAGTTAAATTCATACAGCTCTTCACCTTTTGTCACACATTTCAAAACGAAAGAGCCGTTCGACAATCTGCCATATCAATATGCAATTTTTCTAAGGCACTGGAATAACAAAAGAAATATGTTACAATTGCATGCATGTGTTTTTGGTATTAGGGTGTATCACTTTCCATACAAAAAAAAAATAGGTTTCCATCGGTATTATAAAATTTATTATACTTTAATATTTCCACAAAAATATTTCGGAAAAATATGATGATTTATATGAGCTCGGTACATTTGAAAATACCATCCGAGTTTGAGTTTTTTATGAAAAATAGTTGTTTTTAAAAATTTTTTTTTTCTAAAAAATCACCTCAGATGATAGACAAGTTTAAGCTTAAAAGGTCATAAACGGGCATACAAATTTTTAAAAATTTTATCCTCGGATTCAAAATATCTTTTCAAATCGGTCTAGCTCACGTAAATCTTAATATTTGTCCGAAATATTTTTTGGCGAGATTCATAAAATATAACACTACTCAATTTTACAAATAAAAAATCAATATTTGCATATGTAGTTTTTCTCTCTGACGTCAGTGCCACATAGAACAACAATATGGGTATCAAATATAAGAAAAAATTCTATAAAGTTAAAAAATTTTAAATTTTTGGGGGAAAATGTAATTTTAAAATCATATCCATGAATATCCTTGCAAATTTGAAATATTTATTTTTGAAAACATTTACCACAAGCTCGATTTTCGTCTTTCTAACTTTGTTAGCTTGAAAAATAAAAGTAATCCTTTACTTTCAATACCTATTCGTCCTTGTGCACCAAAAAACTAATTTTTTTTTTAATTCTATAGAATGTTCTCTCTCATTTGGTATCCACATTGCTATTCGACATTGAACTGCATTTTTTAAATATTTTTTTTTTAATTAATCAAAACTTTCAAATTTCAAGATCCTTTTTAAAAAAAATTCTGATGTCAGAGAGAAGAACTTTTGCTATTTTTTTTTTGTTTTTATCACACGGTGCAATAAAATTTATAATTTCGGTAGAAAACCCGCAACTTTTTTTTGTTGGTGATACACCCTAATGCGCATAGATATGAGTCGAAAAAATACTGTATTTATGCATATGAGTCATTTGATGAGTTCGTTGCATTCACCTCGAAAGATGAATCGATACAAGCACCTGCTGCTGCTGCAGCGGCGCACTGCTTTCAATTCAAACTAACAAGCAAAACATGCAAATGCATATTCAATCATTTATGAAAGCATTACGACGAATGTATTGTATTGTACATGGTATTTTTCTAAAAAAAAAGGCCTGTACAAATGTGTAGAAAAGTTTAAAAAGAGAAATAATTCAAGAAACTTTAATTAATAATATTTAATTAAAATTTAAATTTAAAACTAACAAATCATTTATCCCAAGCCACGCATATAATCGCGATTCCTTATCTCTTTCGGCTGCTCTATCAGTCTTGGTGTTCTTCTCGTCGAAGCTGATTCCGTAAACTCAATAATGCCGGCCAATGAACCAAAGATGAGCTGCAGTAGTACAGTTAAAAGTAATAATGCATGCTTGAAATCCATTTTGATGGCTTGAATTGGACTAAGGCTTATTCGTATTTAGTTCCTTTACTTAAATATTAGCTGCATAAGATGCACTCGTTGGCGTGGAATAAATGTGAAGACGCCAAACGGTTTAATCAAAATGAAGTCACTTGAGTTTTACTAAGGTTTTATATACGAAAAGCTCCAATTACTTAATCTGGCTACTGAGTATTTGCAAATGTCATCAAGCGGTTGCAATAGGTGTTAAACCAATAAAAGTGGGCTTGGCAAAATGTTTATTTTTTTTTTCGCATACAAATTTACTTGCATACATACGTAAGCTGTGGAAATGTTTCATAACTGGTATACATACATACAAACACAGTTTCGTACTGATTTGTGAATTAGCATCTCAATTACATAATCTACTCCAAGAGCCAGCCCATCGGATGTTGCCATTGTCCATGCTTCTGCGCCATATACCAGCACGGGCATGATGAGTGACTTATTGAGCGCGGTTTTCGTACTTCGAGAGAGGACTTTACTCCTGAATTGCCTACTCAGTCCAAAGAAGCACTTGTTGGCAAGAGTGATTCTGCGTTGGATTTCCATGATGACATTATTATCGGTGTTAATGCTGGTTCCCACGTAAATGAAATTCTCTACTTTCTCGAAATTATAACTGTCAACAGTGACGTGGGTGCCAAGGCGCGAATGTGCTGACTGTTTATTTGATGACAGGAGATACTTCGTTACGTTACGTTTTATCGTCCAACAATAAAAAAAAAAAATACTGGAAAATTATGCAATTGAAAAAAAAGTGTCAAAATTAGTGTCAAGACACAGGAATGGTATTTTCAGGGATTGAAGTCAGAAGTCAAAGTCTTAATTTAAGCATATGTAAGTGGAAGGTTCTAACACCTTTTGCTTAATTGCGATAGGTACTCAAACTTCCCAAAATCAGTTTCACCTGTTGATCAAATGACTATAAGTGACCATCAAGCAAAGGTACAGGAATTTGCAGGGATAGTAGTCGAGATTTTTAGCTTTAATCTTTTCTTTCCCTTTGTTTCTTTGCTAGAGCTTCTCAAATATTGCGAAAAAACGCGATTTTTTGACACTTTGACCTCGTTTTTCTTAACATCTGGAGTTGATGGAAACTTTACGCTTACGGATTCGTAATCAAAATTTATTATTATTATTAAAATTTATTCAAACAAAATTTAACTAAAAGGTCTGAAATTTTAAGAAAAAGTACTCACTTAGTTTAGTTTATTCATACGGCCCAATATTTTTTATGATGCTGGTGGAAAACCGCAACTTTTTTTTTGATGCACCCTAATGTACTTATGTATATACCCGTGCACATATGTATATATGCCCTTTGCTTGCGTATTTTAAGCACATTTAATTTATAATTGAATATGCAATTTTTATTGTACAGCCTTCAATCGTAAATAATGAGGTATTTACAGTTATTTCTTGATTGTGACGTCATTTCCATTGATGTACGTGATAAGAAAATACTCGCAATTTAAAGCAACTCGTAAATAATGACTTAAATTTGATACGATTATTATTCATCAGATTTGGGTGTTAATCAAAACCAGTACGACTGCTTTAAACAACGAATATTTCGAGCGAAATCACTTGCTGAAATTTAAAAGGGCATGCATTTCGGTCTTGCGTAACTTGAGTTGCGAAGAGCATTTACGTATTTTATACTATAACACTAAAGCTATTTTCAACTACCAGTAAGTCCATCAATTTTTTTTTTCTATGTACACGAATGTACGAATTATTATAAATTCCTTGAACTATTTGACACCATTGTCCCAGCTCACGCCTCAGCTAACCTCAATAAAATACCATTTAAGCGCGTTGTCATTGCGGTAATCCGCAAAAACAAAAAAGCAAACATTACACCAGCAAAATAATATCAACAACCCTTGAGTGGCAACAATCGACCTGTGTGTGCTCGTAAATGCCAAACAAAGTAGGCAGTTCAGTTTACAAACTTGAACCCGAAATTGTAAACTCACACCACACTCACACACCCGAACACCCGCCAGTCAGGTAGTCAGCCATCCGCTAACCCCAACACCGAGTTTACGCGAGCCCAACTCATATTACAAACCGCCCGCCAACCAAATCAACAACGTCATCACTCAATAATACACTCAACCCAACTGCTCCGCCCCCTCCCTCTGGCTTTGATCTAATCAGCCAGCAACTAGCAGCAACAAGAAGCAAAGAGCATAGGTTGATGCGGGTCTGAGGATGGCGAAAGAGTGAAATGTGTAGCGCAAGAATTTCAGTTATGCCAAGTGGCTGTTGGTTTTTGCCGCATTCATTGTTGTCAGCAGCCACTAGCGCCAGTTTTATTGTTGCTTTTATTGCTTTTATTGCCTTTAGTACAGCTGCTTCTGCCAGTACATATTTGCCTTCATCATACACAGCCACCTTCTTTCTCTTATCACCACCTTCCTCGCCTCGCTTGACGGCTTGAATTAATAGCCCGATTTGATTTTACACTTAACGATTTTCGCACTTAATTAGAAGCGAAAAAGCCTGCAAACCATGATTTGATTAAATGTGAAGATGAATTTTAATTAAAATCCTTTTCAGTTTATGCCACCCCCTTACGAATCGCTATAGTCCTTCTTTACCCTGGCGGCGCATGTCGCTCACCTACCAACACTTCAAATTCGAATTTCTTACTTTTTGCTTAACTGGTAGCTGGCTGAGTCGCGTTTAGTTGACGGCAAGTATCTCTCAAAGATATGCCAACTCAATAACTTTATCAGGCATATAGCAACAACCACAGCAACAAGCATGATTTTATTGTTTCTTTTTGTACCATTGAAATGTATATGTATGTATGTATGTATGTATGAATATACATGCCCAGTGTTTTTTACTCTCGGCTTCTTTTAATTGTCATGGCGCGAGAAGTGACTTAATAAAGTCTGCTTTCACTATGGCATGCATTTCTAAGTAATAATAATGGGTAAGGAAGGAATAAAGGAGAGGGAGTACATTTCCAAAGAAGCTGGTGTTTGCTGTGCAACTGACATAGAATGTATTTTTTTTTTCTCTTTCAAAATTTTCGCTATTTCATTGCCTTAAATTATGTAAAATGGAAATTGAAAATTAAACTTCTTAAGTCAGAGATTCGAGAAAGCAAGAGAATGAAAAGCTTTTAAGAGTGTAAACTTTTTTAGTGTGCTCGGTGTTCGTGATAGTGCAAATACATAGGTTTGCCGATGACAGAAAGGGTTTAAATAATTAGGGAAATAAATAATTTTATAGATCGGGGAAATCAAAGATTTTTTGACAGAGCTTTAAGTTCGAAAATATCTGCTACGTTTAACACATAAATATCCGTCAACTATCCTTTACTTGGGCTGATCCCTTTTACTGAAATATTTTGTTTTCTTTTTATAGGCTTCGTGTGTCAACTAATTAGATTCGAATTTGATCGAAATCAATCCGGCAAGCAGGACGCTATGGTGCAGGCAAAATTTGTCCGAAGATGTTTAACCGCTCTCTCCGTCGCCTTGAAATTCTGAGAAATTAAGCTGCTATGGGTCTCTGATAAATCGGCTAGAGGTTTTTCTCCCTAAGGAAGAGAATACAGAAATACATGTGTCTACTTGCGACTTATTCCCCGCACCGATGAGCTTTTGGCCGACTTAGCTAGAGCTGCGCGAGAACCCTTCATGCAAAGTCCCTCTGGTCGGTGGTGGATCGTAGACGGTCAAAAGACCTTCTTCGTCTGATCGAGGTTCAAACACAGGAGTCCTTTTCTGTGCACTGGCCAATAGTTACTCATATTTTACGACTTAAGATCGTCTTAGACCACTATTTTCGTGGCCGTTTGCTGGACGACGGGTAGACTATTCCAGTATAAGTACTTTCTTCTCAGCTGTCTTGCTTTTGTATAGGCTAAGGTTAAAATAACTCTCATCGTATTTCATTAAAACTCCCGAAATACTGAACATTACAAACCATTTGTGGTTCGCGTTCCAGGAAAGAATTTTCTGAATTTTTCCCATTAGCAGCCGTCGCCTAGCCCAACCTTAGATCCATTTTCCAAGCAGTCTGGTGTAGATTATCTTCGAGATATTTTTAGTTCATTCTCTATGAATGCTAAAATGAGCCAAAGAGAAAATATCAGCAATTTTTGCATTTTTTCTTTCAAAAATAAAAAGTGAAAATTATCGAGTTTCCTTTCTTTAAATATTAAAATGCCGAATTCTAGTAAAAATATTTTCTTATTTTTATAAGCTAAATTAACTCCTGGATTCTTTAAAAAAACAAAAAAAAATTTAATACAAATTCAATAAAGACGTTCATAAAAAGGAGCAGACAAAGACTAACCGATTTCACCGTAGGATGAAGTAATAGGCACATCAGTGCGCCTCTTGCATTTTGTCAACGAATGGCGGTTCACAAAAAGTCAGTTTTCATAAACGCACGCACGCACACACACACAAACACACTAATATCCCTGTAGGGAAAACACGAACTAGTGAACCAGATTTCTAGTTCAGTACTAGTTCTTTTTCGCCAAAAACTAACCAGTCCGATAGTAACTAGTCCCGCCCTAGTCCAAAAGCAGTGAAATGTGGTACTTTCACTAAACTATTCTATTTTAAATTTTAAAAGCAGGGAAGATAATCATTATGAGTAAAATAATTTAAATCAGCATTTAATCATTATTTTATGAATTATTATTGAGTTCTATTTTTTCGCTCAAACGGAAATAATTATTATTTGATTTTTATTTTTGGGATTACAAATGATGATTATTTTATGATTTTTATTTTTTCGCGGAGAGATTATCATTAATTTTGAGTTTTATTTTTCCACTTAAAAATAATGATAATTTATAAAACTGAAAAGGCCATATAGACGCAACCTACTGAAATTTTGATCAGAAAAGTTTGGGTCTTATTCCTCTTATAAGGGTGCGGCTACCTCTCAAAAGGATACGTCGGTAATCACGAGTTGCTTAATAATCATTATACTTAGTGATTCCATAAACAAAGGCCAAGATCCTGAAGGACAATTGAGAAAGGCAATGCAGTTGCAGAAAAAGAGGCATTTAAAAAAAAAGTGTCAAAATAATTATCACTTTCTCACTAAATTTATTTAAAAATGCAAGCCACCAAAGCTACCTGTTTTTTAAGAAAAGACAAATTATTTTTTTTTAAACATCAAGGGTAAGTCCTAGCTACCTCAAACTTGCACTTTGTTATACTAAAATTTAATGGGCTAATAACTGAGTACTTAACTTTTTTCTAAAGAGTGTAAATTGCAATACTTGGATGGAAATTTGCAGTTTTCTTTAATTTTGCATAAGGTTTGGAACTCTGATTTTTGGGGTTTTTGGTGTAGAATTAACCATATTTTTATAAAAAAAATAGGGAAAAATAAAATATTTAAAAAATAGTTGCCGGTATTGTAAAAACTTCACTGTACCTAAACTTTATTGACTGACCGTATATCTTATTTAAGTTAAGTACGACAAAAACTTTCGAAGTACTTCATATACATATAAGCTTAAAAAAAACTCAATTTACTTAAAAATCAATATGCTTAAATTTAGACAAGTAAGACAAAGTGAACTAATATTTTTACTTTTAAGCCGAACGCACTTTTGTTTTTTACTTACTACTTAAGTTTAATACTACTACTACTACTAATGTGGTTTATAAATTTTTAATAAATGCGTTTAAACATTTGTGATTTTATTGTCCTTCCTTCAACCGATCGTATTTAATATAGAAGGGAAATGTTTCGACAAGCCTGATTAGAAATGTAGATCTAAGGTGACGAATTTATAATACGTTGGGAACTATAAAAAATGGATGCAGATCGAACTAGATCTCATCTGTCGAATTAGGAACTGGTTTGGAACTAAAGAAAAGGGGATGCAGAACGAACTAGATCTTATCTGTCGAATTTAGAACTGGTTCGGAACTAGAGCCAAAGGGATGCAATGGGGGAAAATTGAGACTTCCTAGCACATCGCAATTTTGAATTCGCCAGTCGCTAGCATGCAAAAGAGAATTAACGCGTACTAGTCATGGTTCCAAACGCACTAGAACCGAACCAGTTCCGCACTAGTTCGTTTCCCTACAGGGATATCGCACAAACAATGCAAATAATTTCAGTGTATGAAAAGTTTTGCACAAAAAAAAAATAAAATTAAAATAATAACATGCAATATGCCATAACAAAGCAAAAGTAAAACAAAACATTTCTCTTTTTTGTGCATAAAAAAGTGGAGCAAAACTTCGAATTCTGTTTGCAGTCACGTGCAGTTGAAAACCATTTATAAAAAACTTTTGGCCTTTATTACTCATTTTGGTCGGCTAGTTGGTTAGCAGTCTGGTCGATTTGTTGACTCTTTGTTTGACTATTTGACTACTTCGGTGCAGTGCAGTGCATCCAGCGATTTGTTTACATAGCCCGACTGTTACTGCCAGTTCCCCTGTAAAAACATTTTGCGTTTAACTGCTCATTGTCCTTTGTTGAAAGCTTTCTCTTTCTCTGTATATGCCGTACGTAACGGTTGGCTTTGTCGCTTTTCACACATATTTTCCATTTGTTTTATTCTTTTAGTAATTCACTATATTTTATGCTCATAAATAGTTTACAAAATAAAGTCCAAAATATTCAGTGATGTAGACAAAACAATATGCGTTTTATGGGGAATATAGTGTATGAATAAGTAGCACATTGAAGAGGACGAAAATAATGGCTTGCTGCAATAACGGTTCTCTTTAGTCATGTTTGAATTGTACGGTTTAAAAAAAAAAACATTTTAGGCTCTGCATCCTTTGCTGATAGAATTACAGCAAAAATATAAAAACTTCGAATTAATTGATAAGAAGAAATTACAGAAGGAACAGATTACTGCAAGAAGAAACATCGATGTGAAGGCCAAATATGTGAAAATAATGCCGGTCTTCCACTAGTCATTTTGAAATTACAAAAAAAAATCAGCTTGAAAAATTACATGTACAAATGAAACTGATGACTACTTTAATAAAGGTAATGACGCAGGTGCTTTTAATTCACGACGTTGTCATTAAAATGTCTGTCATTGAATGCCCAGTGGAAATCCAGCATAAGTACTTATTTCTTTTAAAATGGATTCATACCTAAATACTTTCATACAATCACTACCGTTGCTGTACTGAAATTTTGTTAGAAAAAGATATAATAAATACAATTATGGGCAATGGGAGCTTTTACCTATACTAGCGACGAACAACGAATAAAAAACTTTTCTCGAGGGAAATGCTTTTATTTACCAGTCATACGAAGCTTTACGAAGGCGTATAATGTTCTCAATGGGGACAAAGAGGTATTTAAAAACTGAATACTAATTTGATAAACAACTATTTGTAATCCAATTTAACATAACACTAACAGGACAATTCTACCTAAGATAGCTGCAAATCTTTTGTAAGACAGTTGCTGCCTTTCAAGCAAGATTAAAGATTTTGATTATTTTGGCACGAAAGTCTTACAAAAAAAAGCTCCATTGACAACTTTATGGTGAAAAGCTTTTTTGAGAGATATCACTTGAGCATGTTCCAAATGGATTTATGTATATCATTTTGCTCGCGCTGCTCCAACTGAAGCAATGTCTGAATGAGCAAAGCGCTGGCGTACCCTTCGAGAGATCCGAGGTTCGAGTTCTCGTCTAGCGGATTTGTCGCTTTTTTTAATTAATTTTTTTTAACTGATTTTATTTTATTTTTTTTTTAATTAATTGTTTTTCTTTTTTTAATGTAATTTTCTTTTAGTTTTCATATATTAATATTTTTTAATTTCATTCAATACATATTTAATTTTTTTATTTAACTTTTTTTAAATTTTTAGGTTTTATTGTTCTAAAAAGAAAAATATATATGCTTCCAATTTAATTTGATTTCAAGAAACTTGTGTTATTTTATTTTAATTTGTTAATTTTTTAAATTAAATTTTCTTTTAATTTTCAGATTTTAGTGCTTATAGTGTCATTAATTTGTTTTAAGTTATTGTATTTCTATTTTTTTTAATACTTTTTAATTTTTATTGAAACTTTTAGGTCTTATTGCTTAACTTTTTTTTATTTAGTACTTTTTTTTTTTTTGTCTTTTCACTTTCATTTTCTTTTAGTTGTAAATTTTATTTGTTTTTTTTTTAAGAAAAATATAATTTTTTTGATTTAAATTGTTTGGAGCTTATTTAATTTTTTATTTACTTTTTGGTTAAATTTTCTTTTAATTTTTATATTGTATTGTTTTTTAATTTTACCAGACAAAAAAGGTTTTCTTAACAGCGGTCGCCCCTAGGCAGGCAGTGGCAAACCTCTGTGTATATTTCTGCCATGATAAACAGTTTCTCATAAAAATACAATCGCCGTTCGGAGTCGGCGTAAACCTCTTTGTGTGACAACATCAAGGCGCCCGCCACAAATCGCAGGGGAAGCTCGGCCAAACACTAACAAAAATATGTGTAACCACAAATCTATTATCATTATTCTATTACGGATTTTATTTTAAGAAGAATCTTTTTAATTTCATTCAATTTAAAGAAACTTTTTTTTTAATTTCATTTAATATTTAGGAACTTTTTTATTTAATTTCCTTTAATTTTTTATTTTATTATTCAAACAAAAATATTATATTTTTTCCTCCTTTTCTAATTTAATTAGTTTTAGTTTTAAGCTTTTATTGTTTTTAAAAGAAAAATATAAATTCCTTAATTTAATGTGATTTTTAGTAAACTTGAATAATGCTCAGCCTTAGCACTTCTTTTAACTAGTCTTTCGAAAGACAGAAAAGAACTTACAGGAAGTTGCCAGATTTGACAATTTCTGACGAAAGACTTTTGTCTTGAGTTGAAAGACAGTTGCTAGAATTGCCCTGGACCAAACTTCCTCCAAACGGGCGATATATTTTGCTAACTGTATTCATTATAATGAATTCAATTTATCTATTCGTTGTCAAATTATTTTAACTGCTACTTTTCCGGTACCATATTATCTAGGCTAATTATGCTGCTGTATTTACATTTATTAAGCAGAATGCCAGTCTTTCTAATGAGCATGATAATAATAAATAATAACTGGGCAAGTCAACAATTTTTAACTCTTTTTTGTTTTCAAACATTAACACAGATTAGCTAAGAGCACAAATGAGCACCTACGCATATTACGTATAGAATATATCCTTGTAATTTTTGGGCCTCCTATACATGCATACGCCCTCGCATCCATACATATGTACAATTCATTATCGTATCCTCAAACACTAAAAACACACAACGAACACAATGAATTAGTTGCCTAGCCTTATTTGCAAATTATTATTATTTTTATTTGTTTGTCTCTTTTTTGGCTTTCTGAAATGTTGAAAAAGTTCTACAACAATTTTGCCTGCCCATTGTTCCTTTGTCATTTGACTAACAGCTAAAGCATTCAGACAGGCTCACCATAAAATTTTAAATTTCCTCTGCTTGTGCGTGTGTGTGTGTGCGTGCGTATACGAAAATACTGATATGTCAGAAGAGTAATTAGTACTTACAAATTTAACCCATATTTTATGCAAATAATTTCACCAAACAATGACAATGCTCTAATGAGAGCTGCGTTTAATTAAAAATGTACGATTTTCTTTTGTTTGCTAAAAATAATTTGGAACTTTTAATATCTAACCGGCGCAACAAATTGATGAAGGGTTTTGTAAATGGCGCATTCCAGCGTTGGTACGGTACAATTTGTACGATTTTTTTTCAGTTTACGCTGCTAATTGAAGGCAAAGTAAAAGTTTTAAAACAAAGTATCTAGTAAATTTTGTTTGTATAGTAAAGTACTAACCAAAAGCACAAATGTTTTTTGAAATATTCGCATATGCCTGAAAAATCTAGAATTAATTGTCCCTGTTTGTACGGGACAACACTAATTTACCATGAATCTAGGTTACTGGTGTTATGTAAAATTTCAAAAAAATATATGATAATTAAAAAAAAAACAATGAGGTTTGGACGCACTAACTTCAGTGTTAATTAAAATAGCAAAAGTTTTAGGAAAACATTTATTACAAAATAGCTAAAAAACTATAATGAAATTGTTTAAACGGGAAGCGCGTTTCTAGGTGGTAGATACCAATATCAGGTTTATAAATTTGCAAGACAATTCTGGCAACTGTCTTTCAACTCACCACAGCAGTTGGTTTTTAGCACTAATTTTTCCAAGAACTAAACGAAAAAAAATTTATTTTTATTTTTAAAACAATAAAAGCTATAAGTTTAGGATTTTTTCTTACAGAAAAAAAAAAACAAATATCTAATAGAAAAAAAAAACAATAAAATAAGTGACCAACAATTTTTTTTTAATTAAAACCACAATGTATTTTTCTTCTCAAAAAAAGACAACATTGTAAAACTAAAAGAAAATCAAATTCAAAAAGAAATAAAATTTAAAAAATTAACGCATAAAAAAGTTCTTCAAAGTTAAATTATATTAAAATAAACAATTTTTCTTTTCAAAATAATATATGTAATGCAAAATTTAAAAAAATATGTAAGAAAAGAGAAAAAATAAATGAAAAGTAAAGAAAGAAAATTAGCTCCTAATATTGGAACGTAATTAAAAATATATGTATATTTCTTTTTAATACAATAAAACATAAATTTAAGAAGAGAAAAATTCCAAAAACATTAAGTTAACTAAAAAAAATTATGTTGAAAGTAATAAAAAAATTAAAACTATAAGCAAATTAAATTATAAAGCAAAAAATTTATAAAATTAATTTCTAAAATTTTAATCAAATATTAATTTTAAAACAATATAATCCAACAATTCAAAATATATTTAGTTAAAAAAATCTAGTAAATGGAGATAAAATAACTTCCTAAAAATTAAATCGAATTAAAAATATTTTTTTATTTTGTGATACGCTTTTCTGATCTGTTCTTTTAGTGTAAATAAAACGACGTTATTTCACTTACGGCCCAACGTTTCGCTAATCTTCTTAGCATCTTCAGGGGCGTGTTTATTTTATTATCTGTTACAAAAATATAAATACATACATATATATATATGATAGTAAGTAAAGGAACGAATACACATACATATACATAAGTACATATAAAAATTGCAAAAGAACATCTGAGATATTGAACACAAAAAATACTCACATAAAATTCGTCATTAAATTAACTAAATCTACCTTAATCCATACCACCTTCTGTGGTAGCTTTGTCTAAACTAAAAACTAAATTTGAATTCTATAAGCATAACAAGTAGGCGGCAGAAATGTCATCGGTGTCTTCTTTTTTGTTTATTGTGTTTCCCCTTTTTTGCAAGATCCTTAAACTTTCTAATGTGTATCTGGTTTTTTCTTGTTTTTCTATGTCGATTATTTTTGTGTTTGCTAAATCTGCTGAGTGCCCAGTAGTTCGTATGTGTTGTGGAAGCGCAGTACTAGTTTTTTGTTTTTTTATATATTTGTTCCTTTACTTACTATCATATGTATATGTATGTATTTATATTTTTGTAACAGATAATAAAAAAACACGCCCCTGAAGATGCTAAGAAGATTAGCGAAACGTTGGGCCGTAAGTGAAATAACGTGGTTTTATTTACACTAAAAGAACAGATCAGACAAGCCTATCACAAACTAAAAATTTTCACAATATACAAACTGATCGGATATACATAAACAAATTAAAAATATATGGGGTATTTTTCTGCACATTTTTTTATTAACTTAAAACATTTTTAAAAATATGTAAAATTAATTTAAAAAAAACAAGCTTTCCAATGCCGAGTTGCAAAATTCCATGAGGGTCAATTTCAAGGTCATCTCGAGGTCAACATGGTTTTTTAACTATTAACCTCCCTTTTTTAACTCGAATTCGGAAAGAACGGAAAATTCTACGTTCTGGTAAGATATCATATGTGGTGTTCATTTAACCGTCACGGTCATATGAAGCGTCAATCATCGTTTGCGTCTCGGCATTGGAGGTAAAGTTCGGATAGAATACCCCATATATATTAATCTTTTAAAAATAACCTAGTCTAAAAATTAGAAAAATTTTATTTATAAAAACTAAAAAAAATATATTTCTGAAAATTAAATGAAGTTTAAGAAAACATTTTTTTTAAACAATAAAATTAAAAAATTAAATAAAAAATTAAAAGAAAAATAAGAAAATAAAGTCAGTTTCTAAAAATTAAAGGAAATTAAAAGATACATGTACATACACACATGTTTTTTTTTCCTTTTTAGACAGTAATATCTAATAATTAGAAGTAAATTAAATTCGAAAAAAAAATTATTCTCCTATATATGGGATCCAAGTGTGGCGGAACCCTCGGAGAGCACGCCAGCAAACCTCCGGAACCATGCGATTCAACGTTAAAATATCTTAAAAAAATAAATTACATGTATTTAATATTATTTGAAATACATTGAAGAAGAAATACATTTTCGTATGAATGACTTTCCTTAAATGCTAAAAGAGCTTTAAATAAAAAGCGGTAATTTTAAAAATTTTCAAGAAGGTGACACGCAATTGTTTATCAAATTTGGTACAGACTCGTGAAGTGGTTTGCGAGACACACACATTTGACATACATAAGAGAGCAGATCACGCATAATTTCCACAAATTTTTCAAACAACTAATTTTCGCTTAAGATCCATTGCAAATACATATAATTATTTAGTATATATATTATATTGAAAAATTCTTTAACCGCTGCATTCCTCTGTGTATGCGGTTAGGGTTCGATATGTTTTATTTATTTAGAGACTTTTAGTGATAAAAATTTAGCGTAGCGATTTCTAGAAACCCCCTACAGGGACCTACCGCTCTAAGTCTTAAGGCCGCAATAACGTCTGAATCACTCTAAAATTCAAAAGTTATCAATATGAAAATATGTATTGATTTCTTCTATAATATGTAATTTAGTGTGAGTACATTTCTCCATAAACAAACCTTATCTTACACCAAATTATTTCGAGATACCAGGCATTTGCTTTCAAGTTATCAGGCAACCAAATTGCTTGGGGATAACACAATTTTTTTTTCGAGATACAAACTGTGCCTGCAAACACGGTCACCCAGACAGCTTGGCTGATACCCTAATCAGCGGCACTGATTACCCCAGTAATGTTGATGTGACATATAAATGTATGTATATTGGTAGTATTTCTGTCAATGCATCATTTTCAAATCCATGCATTGGGTATAAAAATTTCAAATATGCGCACTTAACCTACTGTCTAATCAAGTCATCCGATTGGGACTAAATTTACTATACAGTTCTGCTGAACGCACATTCGCATATATGTATGTACATACATACATATAGTATATTAATATAAATACATATGCATATACATACACACATACATATGTATGTAGGTCTGGGCCACTTTATCGATAATCAATTTTAAAGTTTTGATATTCCATAAATCTATTTCATTTTTCTGATGTGCGATCACAAATTTCTCACCACTTCAGAGATGCTATCTATTCGCTGAGCATACGACACGAGTGACTGATAAAGACGTTCGCTTAGACGTTCGATTAGATGTGTTGACAGATATATTTGTACGTATGCCCGTACTTGTACACTAGAAAATCAATGAATAAAATATGCTGCATCTACGAAAGTATTTTGATTTTTATTGCAGCCAAATAGGTAATTGTATCAAAACATTGATAACTAGATAACAAGCCAGAGCGCGTAGTAAATATGACTGTCGAAACTTTGACGCTTGTAAATTAGCTTGTACGAGCGCATATTTTCAAGTATACTTCCAATATCAACAACTAAAATGCCAGAACACGCTATAAAAAGCCAACTACTGCGGTAGGCAAATTACAATAGGGCTATTCGCGATCCGGTGCAAATGGCCTAGCATCATTGCATTGCAAATTTGTATTGCAAATTATTTGCAATACACAAACAAAATACACGCATTTGCATTTGTCATGGTTTGACAAATTTGCAATACCGAAAATCCATAGCATAAAAATGCTATGCATTGCAACTCTGGTTGACATTTCTATCAACTGATTAAAAAAGTTTTACCATGACAGTTTAATAAACGTCGCTCACAATCCATGGCATATTTCTGCAATTGCATAAATTTGTCAGCTCTTATGCACCGAATGGCGAATAGCCCTAATAGGTCGTGTGGTTTCATTAACGACTGTACTCTTATTGAAAGCGAAAATTAAAATGTTCTTTAAATTGTTTATAGCGGCAGCCGCTTTGTGCTGCACCGCTGTGCTGGCCGAGGTCACCAGCTATGAAGGGTGAGTAGTGGTGGAATAAGAAATAAGTGAAAAACAAAAAACCAAAAAGGAAAATCATACTTTCGCTCCCAACAGCTACAAGATCTACGATATCAAGCCTCAAAATGCTGCGCAGCAGGAAATTTTGCAGCAATTGGCCGAGAGTGGGACATACGACTTCTTTACCCACCCCCGCGTATTGGGTCTCGCCGCACGCGTTATGGTCGCACCAGAAGAACAGTCAGTTTTTGAGCAGACACTCCAGGCATCTGAAATCGAACACCAAATCATCAACGAAAACTTCGGTGAAACCGTTGCCACAGAGCGCATGCAAAATAACTTCTTCCGCAATTTGCGCAGCTCCAACGAGCGTAGCATTTCCTTCAGCGCCTATCAGCGTTATGAAGCCATCGATGCCTATCTTCAACAGCTGGCCGCAGACTATCCAAGCCGCGTCTACTTGAAGACCATCGGCAAGTCGTACGAAGGACGCGCTTTGCGCACCATTACAATCACCAACGGCGATGGCGTTTCCAACAAGAAAGTAATTTTACTCGATGCTGGCATTCATGCACGTGAATGGATCGCACCGGCTGGCGCTTTGTACGTCATCCAACAGTTGGTGGAGAACTTTGCTGAAAATGCACACCTTTTGCAAACCTACGATTGGGTTATTTTACCTGTGGTCAATCCTGATGGCTATGAATACACACACACCACCACCCGTATGTGGCGTAAGACTCGCAAGCCAGTAAGTACTAACTGCTATGGTACAGATGGTAATCGCAACTTCGATTTTCACTGGGGTGAAGTGGGCGCTTCCAGCTATACATGCGCAGATACATTCAAGGGCAAGACTGCTTTCTCTGAGCCTGAGACCCAAGCTCTGCGCGATCTTATGCACACACTCACCGGACGTGCAACCTTCTATCTCACCCTGCACTCGTACGGCAACTATCTGCTCTACCCATGGGGCTGGACTTCGTAAGCATTGATATAGCGATTTTTTTTTTTAGCCTGGGTTCGTCATTGTTCATATATTTAAATCTATTTAGTGATCTTCCTGATACCTGGCGCGCCCTTGATGAGGTAGCTCAGGCCGGTTATGATGCCATCAAAGCTGCTACCGGCACCGTTTACTCAGTGGGTAGCTCAACGAATGTTCTGTATGCCGCTGCTGGTGGTAGTGATGATTATGCTTTCGCCGCGGCTGAAATTCCCATTTCAATTACAATGGAATTACCTGCAGCCGGTAATGGTTTTGACCCAGCACCAACCAAGATCCTAGAGTTGGTTTCCGAAACTTGGATCGGTATCAAGGCTATGGCGGAAAAGGTAATAGAAAGCTATTAAGTTTTTAAACGATGTATTGAGAGGATAACAGAATACTTGAAAGTAAAATAAATAGTAATTTGTGAAAATAGTTAAATCGTTGAATAACAAATTTTTGTTTTAATTTTTTCAAATAAAATAACTTCCTACTAACTAGGAGGCTACCGAAGACAGTCATTAGATAATCCTGCGGCTGGCAGGATCCTGAATAAAAGGAGACCGTTAAAAAGTTTATCAGTGGGTGTCCAATAGAAATGGGCACAGGATACCGGAACTCGCGCGACCCACGGTACTAATTTTAAAATTGATGGGATGTGCGGTATCGGGAAGGTCTTTCAAAAGTTGCGGACGTACAGCAAGGCGAAAGTAGAATTTTCGAGAACAGGCTATTCAAGAAAATGATTTTAAATGAATTTTAAAGCCATGTGAATTTTATTTAGTGATAGATATTAGGAACCACGTGACTCGCGGTACAAATCTGAAAACCATCGGGATGGACGAGTTCGGGACCTAAAAATTCAATGTCCCGCGCCTATCTGTAGTGTCCAACGATTCCTACAGAGTTTTCTAGATGCAACCGCCACTCTCTGTATGATATACAACAGTACTACTTAAGTGGTGAAAATTCCCAATTCGAAGACATTTTTGAATAGGGTTGCCACCTATTTTCCATCATATATTTATGTGATTTAATGCATTCTAAAAGACATTAAGTAGCATCGCTTACGATATAAGTGTAAGATTGTCACTTATTATCGATGCTACAAAATTTTACTAAAGCAACTTAATATGGGTATCAAATGAGAGATAGTTTTGAGAACATTAATACAGAAATAGTTTCAATACGGTTTGGCAGATTTTTTTAGAATACGCTTCTGTAAAATTTAACTAAAACAACGATATATGTATGTATATCAAATGAAAAATATTTTCTAGAACTTCAGTTCAGAAATATTTTCATGAGCGTTGCCACTTATTTTCGATTCAACACCATTTAACTGAAAAAGCGCAATATGGAAATCAATGGGAAGCTATTTTAAAAACTTTAATCCAGAAATTTTTTCGATGAGGACTGCCACGTTTTTTTTAATACAAATTTTGTATCTTTATAATTCAGGTAGTCTCTTGGATGTGTGTTTGTATACACAGTATATATTGTACCTTTGCTGCACGAGTGTCATAATCCAAAAAAAAAAATAAAAATTCGAGAAAAATGATTTTTTTTTTTTAGTTTACAGTTTACATACATACATACTCTCCCATGCATTGCCATAGTAAAATGTACGACACATTTCCTCATAATAAGCTATTGTTAATCGAAACAGATATAAAATTTTTACACAACGCAGAAGAGGCACTGTCGGTCATTGCTCATGCTTAACTCAAAAATTATTCCTCTTTTATTATGAAACTCTAGCAGCAATTGTACGATATACATATGTACATATACTCAAAATATGTGCACTTCTTCACGGCGTATTTGCAAATAGTAGGTTTTCCCCTAAATTTTAATGCATGATAATTATTTAATTTATTACATTAAAAATTTTATTTGTTCACGTATTTATTGTTGAATCAGCTTATATTGCAAGCATTACACCTAACAAAAATTTTAGGGTTGAGCCCTTGTGAATGGCCACGCCTGCATCCCAAAAAAAAAAACTGTGGTCATGACTTTATTGGCCGAAATACCCACTTGGTCCTTCTTTGGTGCACTTCTTGATTGTTCCTTGGTCTCTGGTGTATTGCGGTGGATCCATGTTTCACCAACGTCTACGAAACTGTGCAAAAACTGATTCGGATTTCGGCCGAACATTGCCAAACACTAATTTGAAGTGATCATACGGCTGCATTTATGGTCGAGAGTGTGAGGGAGCGCAGCACACATCACGCGCATAGCTTTTTCATATACTTACAGCCTCAACCTCAACCTCAGCCACCTCACACCCTTTCATTCTCCGGTCGTTCAATATCATTCCATGGATTTCATAGACGATTTTTGGCGTGGCGAACTCTTTGGTTCACCTCTGAGTCACTTAAGCTGGTACCACTGTTTTCCCGCTATTGCAATATTCTTGAACCTTTTTTAAATTTATTTTCAAAGTTTTTTTTTCACAGAATTCTGTGATACTGAGTAGTCTGATGTATCGATGAGGTTGAAATGTTTATTAAAGTCAAGGCATGAAGAATGAAAGACGTCACGCGATTTATAGTTGAAATTTTTAAAGATTCCGCATATACTTTGCATCGACATAGCACTTTACTGCCATTCAGATAAACTACATACTACAGATTTATTAACGTTAAGCTAGCCTATGTATATATTCCTTCTAAACTCTTCATCAGAAAGTGAAGTTCGAAGAAGCCTTCATAAAAATGGTGGATGATTTTCATTTTAAAGGAAGGCTTGCCTTAAAACCTAAAAATTTCTTCAATACCTTTCACAAAATTTTCAGTTTTTTATGTTTTCAACATCTTTACTTATAGTTTTCCATAATGGGCCGTATGTTGTAAAAAATAAATGTCAAAAAAATTATCCAAAACTTTACAAAATTAATTTAAAAAACATTGAATAGTGTACAAAGAAATGAACGTAGTAAATATTGAAATTTTATACGGACACGACTAAAAAGTAGGAAAAAATCAAATAAAAAACGTTTTTCACATGAAATCTCATAAATTATTTATAATGACTTTTGCTAAAATTTTAACATCAAAACTTATTAAGACAAATTCTGTTGATGTAAGTAGAAAATAATATTTTCTAATTTTTAGTCCATTTATTGAAACTTGGTATATTAAAAAGTTTTCTATCGGTATTTTCTACACCGTACTGAGCTTAAAACAAGAAAGCAATACCTAAAGTTTCGAACTTAAATTCTAAAGTCCGTTTGTACAAATTTGTAAATTTCTTTATTGTGGCCTATTGGTACAAAATAGAAAAATTGGGACCACCATTTTTTAGCAGTTTTTGTGCCAAAAATTCGTTCTTCGTACTTCCTACTTTGATAAAGAAAATTTCAAATCAAATAATATATTTTGTTTTTGGAAATTTTTAAGTTAGCCACACACGATTGGGCTACCAATTTACCAGTTCACCTCAACCTTTTTCCAAATCAACCTAAAAACATAATTGCTGTCATTTCCGTATTTCTAATTAAAAAGCCTCGACTGCACTTGAAATAATTACTAAACATTTTAGTATTTTCATGGACTTAGTGCAGCGAAGGGCTTCCGGGCATCGCCCTCATTTTCTGCAACACAAAAACGTGTAACGCAATTAATTCCATAGCCGTGCAATTTACCTTCACGAGGCGCATTATCAATAGCTACTTTTAGCTGTGAAGTTTAAGGCCATAAGCTTCGAAACGACAATAGTAACTGTATGTTTTTTATTATTGCTAAATTCTTGGCACACTACTATAACACAAAAAATAACAGATAAGAGTTATATAGTTCAATTTCACCTTATCGCTTAGACTGCTGCATAAATTACAAATTCACTTTTCGTGCGGAGTATTTTTCCGTTACTTTCTTGGCTACAGCGCGAATGCCCACCCATGTTTCCTTAACCAAACGATCGATATCAGACGCTGGTGGATCGAAACCACTGCTGCCACCATCGGGTAATTCCATAGTGTAGGAGAGTGTGAAGCCATCGTTGAAGGCGTAGTCATCGCTGGCGCCAGCGGCTTCACCGTACAACGCAGTCGATGAACCGACAACGTATTCAGTGCCGCTGTATGCGCGTATAGCATCGGCGCCGGCTAAAGCCACTTCGTGCAAATCCTCCCACGTATCCGGTAATTCACTGCAACATACAGAAGTTTGAGGTATTGTTAATAGTTAAAAATAAAAAACACGAATCTTCAACACTCACGGTCCCCAACCCCACGGGTAGAATAACGCCTTGCCATACGAGTGCACCGTCAAATAGAGTATGCCACGATCACGCAGTGTATGCATAATATCACGAACTATCACCGTCTCGGGCTCCGAGAATGCACGCGGTCCAGCATAGATATTCGAGCAAGGATTCGACGAAGCACCCAATTCCATCCAGTGAAAGTCAAAGTTGCGATTCGGATCGGTGCCATAACATACTGTGCCATCTACCTCGACAGGTTGACGCGTCTTACGCCAAAGTCTGAACTCACTCGCCCATTGCGTGTACTCATAAC
Source organism: Rhagoletis pomonella (assembly GCF_013731165.1). Taxonomy (NCBI): domain Eukaryota; kingdom Metazoa; phylum Arthropoda; class Insecta; order Diptera; family Tephritidae; genus Rhagoletis; species Rhagoletis pomonella. The sequence continues at coordinate 30,300,637 of NW_023458565.1, read as the reverse complement.
CATCGGCATTCACGACCGGCAATATAACCCAATCATAGTCGGTTAAAAGCTCAACATGCTCTCCGAAATCTTCAACAAGTTCACCAATTAAATAAACCACCGTTGCCGGCGAAATCCATTCGCGTGCATGAAAAGCACCATCAATGAAAATCACATTCTTCCCATTGCGTCCATCGCCATTTGTTATGGTTATACTCTTGAGTAGGCGGCCTTCATATGACTTACCAACAATTTTGACGAATGCACGTGATGGATAGCGCGCTGCCAAATCGTCTAGATAGGCATTGATTTCTTCATGCGAATAATAACGTTCGGTGCTAAGACGTCCGGTGCCGGCATAGGGTTTCGACTGACGTAGCATGCGATTCTGCAACACTTCAGCTTGTAGCGTGCGTTCGAAATTCGAATTTCGTAACTCAAACGTTAGATGATGTTCTTGCAGTAAAGCCTTTAAGCTCGCCTCGTATGCGCCTGAGACAAGTATTCTTGCGCTTTGATTGAAATTACGGCTTAAAGAAAGAAAGTCGTATTTGTCGCCAGCTTCCCTTGCAACTGCCAGCAAATTGTCTCTCTGCGCAGGCGTATGCGTTTTAACTTCATACACTTTGTAGCTGCAAATATAGAGAGATTTGCAAACTAAGCTTACGAACTTAAGTGTCTTTCCTAGTATGAATTACCCTTCATAGCTGCCAGCGCTGGTTAGCACCAGTGCTACGCAGAAAATTAGTAGCAGCTGCAAAAATTTGTCTAACATCGCCACAGCCTAACTGTATGCAGTCCGCTAGTCGACTAAAGACGAGAACTCATTTGTGTGTACATGGAAAATCTTTATCTGAATTTTTGTGTCGAATTGTTGATTTTCGCAAAGCTGATAGCTAATGGCTTATCAATTTAGCCAGTCTAAGTTGGTCACTTTAATAGTGTGTGTATTTGCCATTCTTCTTCTTTTTCCTTGGCGTTTGGTGTAATTAAATTCGATTTATCTTTAGAACCAATTTTAAAAAGTCACACATTTACAGATATATTTGCTAGATATCTGCGCAAGTACAATAAAAAACACATTCAAATTGGTGTATTAGAAACATTTCTCTCCATACCTTAAAAACACCGTTCACCAAATTCATACCACCGTAGCGAAACACACCTTTTTTTTGGTGCGCACAAAAAATGTATTTGCTTATTTCTACTTACCGCATCATTTAGTATTACTCTTCCCATAAAAATTACTTTTCTTCCTTGCGATACGATTTTCTTTTTCTCGAGATATCGCACTTTTAATGTGCAGTACTTCGATATTGGCTCAATGACTATTGCTTACGACTAAGAAAACTGGAGGCTTGATATAGTCTTATCCGCCCGAATGGTCTGCATATGGAAACCATCCTCTTGCTTCTCTGACAAGATGTCCGCAACGATGCTTTAACCTCGACTCTTTCCTACCAAACCTTATTCTTACCCAAGCTACAATTCTTATTGCAACAAGCTCGAAAGAAAAACTAGTACGAGGATAAGTATGAGGAAGCTGCAGAGAAAAAGATCCCACCTACGGGGCCACACTGCGATCGTGCGCAACGTGAGTAACAAGGGACTGTTATAGCGAACTGAAAAGGGAAGCGAGGCATATTTGCCGCAATAAAAAGAGAGACGCCGAAATACGTTAATGCGAATAACCTGAAATACTGGCCGACAGGAAAAAGGCGCGAAACTTTATCTGAGCATTAGGCGACTTACGCAAGGTTTCAAGACCGGGCGAGCTCCTGTAAGAACAACCATTGCGACCTAGATACAGATATCCATAATGTACTTAAATTATGGAGCGAAGATTTTTCCACCCTATTTAATGGCAGCAGTACTGCAAGTAGTGAAGAAGACGAACCCGAGCCCTAGTCGTTGACGATGTAGTCGTTGTCCCACCGCCTAATTATGACGAGGTACGAATAGCAACAACATTACTGAAAAACAACAAAACTGCTGGAGCTGGCAGCGTGCCAGTCGAGCTATTGAAGTACGGTGGCTAGGAGCTGATAAGGCTCATCCATAAACTTTTATTCGGAATATGGCCGGATGAACGCATGCCCAATGACTGGAATTTAAGTGTGCTCTGCCCAATTCACAAGAAAGGCGGACCTGCCATACGCACCAACTAGCACGGATGATCCTTCTAAGCCTAGGTTACAAGGTCTTATCTAGCGTATTGTGTGAAAGGCCGAAGCCCACCGTCAACGAACTGATTTCGCCTTATAGACCAGGTATTCACAATATACTTAATCTTGGAAAACACCCGCGAGAATAGGATCGACATACACCATCTGTTTGACGATTTCAAAGCCGCTTTCGATAGCACTAAAAGAAGTTGCCTATTCGCCGCGATGTCTGAATTCGGTATCCCCGCGAAATTAATACGGCTACGTCAGAATTGGGAAAGGCCTTTCCGAGCCGTTTGTTACCAAACGAGGTTTCAAATAAGGCGACTCCCTTTCATGTGATTCCTTTAATCTGTTGTTGGAGAAGTTAATAAAAGCCGCAGAACTGAACCGCTCAGGCACAATGCTTTATTATAGCTTATAATTGCTGTCGCATGACGATGATATCGACACCATCGGTAGTGAAAACCGTGAAGTCTGTTATGCCTTTTCCAAGTGGGTTAAGGAAGCAAAGCGATTGGGTCTGGTGGGGAACGAGGACAAGACGACGTATCTCCTGTCATCAGACAAACAGGCAGATTTTGCGGAAGATTTACGGGGATCTACGCATCGACGACAGCGGGTACCGCAGACGATGGAATGATGAGCTGTATGAGCTTTACAACGACAGCGGTTTCGCAGGCTTGGCCATGTCGTACGATTGGCCAGCTCTGAAAGAATTCAACTCGGTGGTAGCAGAGGAAGAGGAAAGCCTCCTCTGCGTTGGAAAGATCACGTGGAGAAGGACTAGGATTCACTTGGCATTTCTAATTGGCGTCAGTTCGCTCAGTAGAGAAACGACAGGCGTGCTTTGTTGAACTCGGCCAAAGTCGCTTAGGCGGATAATAAGAAGAAGTAATTCAAGCTAAGGCGCGTCTATTATTTCTGCAGCTAGTATACATAGCTCGAAGTCGGCGTAAATTTGTTGGTCCCTCCCCTTTGAGTGACAACATCAAGGAGCACGCCACAAATCGGAGGAGAAGCTCGGCCAAATACTAACATATGTATAAGCGCCAATCTGTTATTATTATTAGTGCACATATTTGCCAGCTGCTGCCAATCGTTAGTATAAATATCTTTAATCGTACTCAGATAAGGCATATGTTTGTCCATATAATGTATGAATTTAGTAGATCTACTTTTTCGCTTTGTAGCAATATAAAAATTGGCGAACACTAACTAAATCGTATGCCATCTTATCTCATGCGCTAATTAGGCGATAAGCCATTTAAAATCAATTTATGTGATTGCCAATTTTATTACAGCAAAAAAGTTTAGCAATAATTATATAAAATGTGGGCAGTTTATGGTGGCATGCGTAATTTTGTAGATTTATAAGAACGGTATAATTCCTAATATTGTACTATAGAATCTTGTATCGAAACGAAACAGGTGTTCGGGGTGAACCGAATTTCATGTGATAAGGAAAGTTGTTCCATTTTTACATTATTATAACGATTTTAGAAAATTTTCATGAATTAGAGCTAGTAGTGCTAATTTTAGCCGCTAATTTTTTATATCAAGTTCATTTTTGCTATTTGAAGTGGCTGGCTAAGTACTGAGTGCTCGACCTACCAAGAGGATCTAGGGAACTCGGAAATAAAAATAATCGATAAGGAATAGTTTTAATTGCCTAATATGTGTTAGTTTTATATTTCACTCGTTTGCTGGAAGAAAGTCATAACGCAATACTAAACAGGGTAGAAATAAATGCTTTAAATAAAGTAAGCAATAACTGAAAAAATGTACGTATCGAGCCTTAACGGCCAAAAACGTAAGCGATATTTTTTTCAAAACTTTCTTTTTGATGCAGAAATTCTCTTAAGTAAGTAAATAAGTTCAAACCCCTTAATTCGAATTATTAATCTTTCACATCGGATTCATGGTTTAATATTTAAATCAAAGTGACCTCTGGATATCGTTTCAGGGTCATAAAAAGGTATAATCCTTGTTTTTGCAAACTAAAGTCAAGCAACTTTTTAAGTTAAGACACTTTCCGTTATGTCACGGACTTTGAAAAAAATCATTTACAAAAGTAACATTGTAGTGAGAAAGCAGTGCTATAACCACGGTTGCCACTGTTGGTTGTTTCCAACCAAACTTTTTTTTTTTCTTTAATTTTTCTAATTTGGTTGTTTGTTAGCTTTTTCTCTGGTTTGGCCGTTTTTTTTTAATTAGAAATTAGAGAATTTTTTTCTTTACAAGAAGTATTATTGCATGAATGTCATATACGAATAAATTAATTATTTAAGTTACTATTTTTAATGTAACATGTTTTATATGCGCATATAAAAAGTAAATATGTGATTGTGTACAAATTTCAACAATTTTTGATTTCTGAAATAGCAGCTACAACTTCTACCAAAAAGTAAATTAATGTTGTTTTTCCACAAAATTTTCATAAAAAAAATACTCAATAAAATTGTTGGTTTTTTTTTTTTTTTGTAATAGATAAGTGGATAACAAATTTAGTTGCTTTTTTCAATTTGATTATTTTTCCTTCAGATTTTGGTTGTTTATTTTTAAAACGGCATGGCTGCTATAAACTATAAATATAAACGTGCAAGTAATATGCTTTTAGATACTGTTAGAAGCTTAAGGGCTTTTAAAATCGCTTTTTACTGCCATTAGCAGTTAGCATAAAAGCTTCCTATAAAAAAGCTTGCCACTATTTGCTTACAATAGGCTACTAGGCAACTATTAAACTGGTGTGGCAAATTCAACCCCATCTCTTTATAACGGCAACTAGGCCGCAGTTTAATAACACTCATATACATTAGACTGCATCACCAAAAAAAGAAGTTGCGGTTTTTCCGCCGGGATTACAAAATTTATTATACTTGAAGACATCCACCAAAATATTTCGGTAAAATATTAAGATTTACGTGAGCTGGACCGATTTGAAAACATCTCCAAAAATGGAGTTTTTTATGAATAAAAATTGTTTCTTAAACAACTTTTTGAAAAAAATCCCCTCAGATGAAAGATTAAGCTAAAAAAGTCTGCAAACAAAAAAATATTTAAAAATAATTTCAACGGAATCGTAATAATGTGATTTTTGAAGCTAATTTTTAACTTTTTTCTTAAACCATTTAGGAAACCTTGAATAACTGGGCCAAAACTAATCCGATTTAGACTTGTTGGATATCGGTAGAAAGGTATTTTCCCACTCTTTTTATTTCTGTGTTCAGTTATTCAAGTTTTTCCTTATACCAATCATCGAAAAAAGTTAAAAAGCGGCATCAAAAATCTCATTATTACGGTTCCGTTGAAAGTTTGTTTACATTTTTTTTAATATGTTTATGCAAATTTTCTAAGCTTAAACCGTTTTGTCATTCCAGGGGATTTTTTTTATCTATTTTTTTTTTTTTCTTTAAGAAATTATTATTACTCATAAAAAACTCCATTTTTGGAGGTATTTTCAAATCTGTACAGCTCACGTAAATCTTAATATTTTTCCGAAATATTTTGGTGGAAGCCTTAAATTATGTTAGGTTTTATAATTCCAATGGAAACGCAGTACCAATTTTTTTTTTTGTATGTGGAGTGATGCAGTCTAATATACATATTTATATATTTTTCTAGTAAATGAATTCAGTCTCCAATAATTGGCATATAAATGACTTTAATCTCGAAGTCAAGTGAAACTTGTTTGAACATTTATTTTGAAAATATTACGGAAATTAGAAAAATTGTTTATAATATTTTATAAATGCAGTATCTCCTAGTAAGCTCTTTGAATCACATTTCACAGAGGTTAGTTTCAAATTTTCCTCTTACTACATACATATCATATATCACTCGCACATTCTTGGCATCGTATGCCATTGTAAGATAGCATTGCACTACTCCATCTGCGGATTGAAGCACTTCTTCTTCTTCTTATAAAATCTTGTTTTATTTAAATTAAATTGTACACAGAATTGCTACTTAAATATAAAATTAACACATACAAAAATTACATTACTTAAGGTAATTAACATTCGACACAACAACACAGAAACTTAGTATGTATGTAGATACATATCTAGATGAAGGCATTTGCACTAATACAAGCTAACGTGTCGAATAAATTCGACGAAACCAGCGAATGTCTCCTTGCAAATATGAATAATATCAGAGGTGGCCACTTGGAAGTTCTCACCAGGCAACTCGACCGTGAAGGACATGGGTATGCCCAAATTGCCATAAGCATAATCATCCAGACCGCCAGAAGCCTCATAAAGAATGCCAGCTGAAGTGCCGACGCTGTATTGGGTGCCACGATATTTCGCAATTTGATTGGCGGCGCGTTGCGCAACCGAATGTAGCAAGTTGCGCGTGGGAGCGACAACATTTCTGAAAAAGTGTAAGATATTAGAAAGGAATTAGCAATTAACAAGATTAAATTTGTGTAGCAAGTAATTAGAATGGAGTGCGCTTTTTTGTTTCTTTTTTTTTTTTGTGAGAAAAATGAAAAAGCAAGTCGACTTGCTTACTTCGAATAGCCGTAAGGATAGAACAAGAACTTTCCAAATGAATGCACATCCAAACTGAGTTTTATACGATTACGATTGTATTCTAAATAGCGTGCAATAGCAGCCGTTTCGGACTCGGAGGTGGGACCAGTGCCGGAGTAAACCTCGGAACAGAGCTGTGAAAGAGGACAAATGAGACAATTGTGTAAAAAAGTAAAAGAATTAAAGAGATCTGCTTACATTTTGGCTGGCGCCATTATAGTTCCAGTTGTTAGGGAAGTTGCGATTAATGTCTACGCCAGCACAGGAACGACCTGGGTAGCGATGGCGATTCTTGCGCCAAAAACGATCCTAGAAAGAAAGGGAAGCAAATATGAATGTTTATGCTATATAATATCAGAGAAGGAACGAAGACACACATTAAAAAAATGCTACCCTGTATTCTAATTTGTATCACATTTGTATTCGATAAATTTATCGATACATTTTCGCTTTTGTGTTCTTGTTCATTAATGTTAAAATCAGACAGCTATTGTGTTATCAAAAAATTTATCGATATGCGATATTATGCATTTATCGGTATTAAAAATGTTATGGATTTCTCGATATTCAATATTTTTTAGATTTATCGTAGTCGTATAATTATTGATAAAGAAAATCATCAAAGTATTTATCGAAATAATTTTTTGTCTATTTATCGAATTAGTAAAATTAGAGCTGTTTATTGATATTATTGTTTGAGCATTAATCGGTTATAAAAAATTATCGATCTTTATGTGATTGATGAAATCTTCATCGATTTAGTTATTTATGTATACAAATTGTTCTCAATATCGTGGTCGGTATGCATTGTTATCGGCGTAAGTAGTTCGAAGCTGTTATCCGTTTGTGCTCGATAAATTTATCGATATCTTTTTCGCCTTTGTATTCTTCATTTTTAATAATTTTCATTTTTTTATAATCAGAAAATTACCATATAATCCGAACAGAGTGCGCCATATAGGATATTATCTGTTTATCGATATTATTTTTTGTTTATTTATCGATTTATTAATATTACAGATATTTGTTGATATTATTGTTTGAGCATTAATCGGCTAAAAAAAAATAAATGTTTATATGACTGATGAAATCTTCGTCGATTTCATTATCCATTTTTATACATATTTCTCGATATCGTAGGCGGCATACATAGTTATCGGCATACGAACTCCAAAGCCGTCATTATTTTGTGCTCGATAAATATATCAATATCTTTTTCGCCTTCGCGTGCTTTGTTTTATTGATGTTATGTTCAGAAAACTAAAAATTGTCCATTGTAATGTGAAAAATAAAATTTCGATTTATCGATATTATTGTTTGAACATTTATCGATTTAGTAAAATTATTGATGTTTATGTTATTAACGAAATCTTTGTCGATTTTAGCTATCCATATATATAATTTTTTATCGATATCGTTGTCGATATAGTTATCGACATACGTTGTTCAATGCCGCTATCCGTTTGTATTGTCATCAACATGGTTATCGATACATACATATGCATAGGATATTACCTATTAATCGATATTATTTTTTGTTTATTTATAGATTTAGTATAATTACTTAACTTTACTCAAGTGAAAAATAAATTTTCGATTTATTGAGAGCATTTTTTTAACATTTATTGATTTAGTAAAGTTACTAATATTTATGAGATTAACGAAATCTTTGTCCTTTAATTATATAAATATTTATCGGTATCTCAGTCGATTTTGTTATCGCTACTGACATAGTTCAAAGCCGTTATTCACCGATAGTAAAATAGAGATATGTACTCACCTTTGTGAACGAGTACTCATAGCCATCAGGATTTACCAACGGCACCAGAAATACCTCCACATCCTGCAGTACACGTTGGAAGGCGCGCAAATTATTTAACAACTCATTGGCTAAATAGAGTACAGTTAATGGTGTAATCCACTCACGTCCATGGGTTGCCGCCTGAATATAGGCAACACGACGATCACGTGCGCGACTGTTCAGCGAAATGGAGAGCGCCGCAATGTGTCGGCCTTCAAAAGAGCGGCCTAGCGATTCGTAGCGGCAATATTGCGGATGACGGGCAGCCAAAGCGCTCATGAAATTTAAAATCTAAATTTAATAAAATAATAAAAACGATTTCGTGGTCAATGTAAAGAATTGTTTTCAGGCTTAGTCAATATGTACCTCTGAGTAGCGCGGAAAGTGCGAGAAAAAGCCGCGTGCTTGTCTTCGTGGCCGATTCAGTTCGCATTCGGAGCCCAAACAGTCTGTAGTAAATGTTTCATTGAACGCGGACCTATTAATTATAATTTTTTAATTTGCAAAAAAGAGTTAATAATAAATTTATAGCAATTTTTCTATGAACTCACATCTCCTCCATCAATGGCTTGGCTACATATTGCGCATTCAATGTATTGAGTCTTGCTTCAAATATTTGCTGCTCTGTCGGTGAAACTGCCACGACGGACATATTTCGTGTGAGCAGCCAGAAATCCAGCTCTGCGGATTCTGTTTGTAAGTCAACCAGATAGTTGAAGGCATCCTCATTGCCATGGAATACAGTGTATTTATTGTAGCTATAAAGATGTAGATAAATAGGATTAGGTAAACGATTTAAGGAGGTAAATTTAATTTAAGGATATTATGTGTATGGTAAATAAAAGGACGCGTATACGAGTAGTACTAACATTTATACAGAAAGTGTGAAAAATAGTAAATACAGCACATTTTGACCTGTTTTGCAGCCCATTATTTATCCAAGAAAACCCATATAAGTCTAAGTTTTAAACTTTGTAGAATAATTAGAAAAATTCAACAAAATTTTACAACAATAACAAACTTTATTTCAAATTTTAAGAAAAGTCTTAGTATGCAGTTTTATAGCCCATTAAATTCTAGCTTAACAAAGTGCAAGTTTCAAGTAGCTAAAAGTGTGCGTTGATTTTTGCAATTTATTTTTGCTGACGGTGTACCGCATTTTCTTCCAGAAAAAGTATTTATATTCGATTTTTTTATGTATGGAAGAAAACAGTTATTGTAAAATTTTTTTTGAGGGAGGAACTAACCGACACTACCTTTCCTTATAGCAGAGACCATACTAAGTATGCATTTATACATTTTAAATTATTGATTTTGCACAAAAAAGCAAAGTTAAGATTAAAATGTACTTTCAAACCGAAAAGCTTCCGAGGGGTCCTAGAATAATTTTTTAAATTCCGAAAAGCTCGAATTAATTTGAAAAAATCGCGGAAATATTCCGAAAAACTAAGACTCGAACAAAACCGAAAGCTCATAAAAATCCTCAAAGAACGTCGAAAGAGTTTTAAACAACCTAAATAAGTTACGAAAAGTCTGAAGCAATTTCACTGTTCCGAAAAAATCTTAAAGTGGCTCGGTAAATCTTCTCAACAAAACACGAAAAATAACGAATAATTTTATGTTATTTAAAGATCTAAAAAATTAAAGCTTAAATTGCTGGGATTATTTTGTTGAAAAATTTCAGATAAACTTTGCCTTTTAATTAACGAATAGGAAAAAAATACTCGATATTCGTTGTTAAAAAAAATAAAGTCATGAGGAAACTGTATTCTACAATGAAAGAAATATATGTATGTCATCTTCAAAAAATACGATCCGCTGGACCTGCATTGAACGAATCTAATTAACTAGTACAGTAGAGTAGATCCTCATACCCTAGAGGCGAGTTGCATTTGCTATTGAAGCTGGTATTATGAAAAGCATCCTAAGTTGCTTTGCATATTTTGCCAAAAAAAACTCAATGTGACGAAAGCGCACCAAGTAAATTAGTCTCCAATAGAAACTAATACGGTTAACAAACGGGCTCGCTTATTTGCGTAAACTGCCTTTATTTGCTTTAACTCATGCATTTTCCTCTTTAAAATGCGCATAAGCAGCCGAACAAATGCATGAATGGTGAGAGTTACGTGCTACAAGCCTGTAGCTGTCAGGTTCGATCCTCGGTTGAAGCGATTGCGAAAATATTCATTATTTATTTTATTTCTTTTCATTTTGTTTGATTTATATATTTAATTTCACTTTCACCCCTATTCTGCAATTCTTTCTTGTTCGGATTTTGCTGCGAATCGTAGAAATAGTATGCTGCAATCCGAATCGTATCTTCGAACTTTAGAAACTCGTAACAATGGCATGCCTAAAAATGAACGAGTAAGCTTTTTTGCGTAATTTTGTACGAAATCAATTCTGTGTCGGAGGCGAGATAAAAGATGTAAATCGATGCGTGTTTGCAGGAAATATTAGTGGTGTTCATTGAAATATATAAATTTGCTTTTCGCATATACGTATATTTTTATCCACTGCTTTATATAAACTAGTAAAAAAGAATCTTTGTTGCCCCTTATCGAGAAACTTGGGTCCGGTTTAGTTATTTGCACAATGATTTTCGGTTTTTGTGTCCAAACGCATAACCCGAATCCAAAAACTTTAACATACACGTGTAATCGAAGGATTCAAATTTTATTTAGGATAAATGTCTCAAATTTCCTACCACTAGCTTATTAATAAATTCGGTTTGCACGATCCACTTTTTTGCAAATTTCGACGTGGGTTCTGCGCAAAAATACTGTGGATGGCCCAGCCGTAGTGATATGCACAATAAGTGTTGTATACCTTTGACATGCGGAAGCCCCTTTTCTCCGGCAAGGAGAATTCTACTTAGTAAGGGTTATAATCCCTAAGCGCGGCCGAAGGCAGAAGCAAGTGCAACAGGTGGTGGGCCTAACAAAGTGCATGTTTTCAATGGCTTGGAAGAAGCTGTTATTGCATTAACTGGTTTTAGAACCAGTTTTTCAGGCATAGGAGGAGTTCTGACTTGTGGTTCAACAATTCAACCAGAAGCTGACATTGATGCGTCCATGGTTACTATGCCCGACAGCTCCGCATATCTTTGTGAAATCATTCCCATAGCGCGCTCTTACTCCGCTGCTATAATTGCAAATGTAATAGAATCCATCGTTTCCTTCAAAATATGTAAAATCAACAATTTTACTATAAATAAGCACTTCATGAGTGTTTTTTTTTTTTAATTCATTTCCACTTTGTTTTCCTTCATTCAGCTATCTTCGAAAAACAACTGATATCTGGCAATGCTGCACATGTTTCCGCAAGGGTTGCAGCATATGGATTTTTCGTTTTTCGTAGCGTAGCTACAAATTACGAATTACGAAAATTCGGGTTCTAGAATAAGGGGGGTTTATTTTATTCTCGTTTGCTTTATTTTATTTCACATTTTTTATTTTACTATTGGTTAATTTAACTTTTTAGAGTTGAATTTTATTAAAAAGTCAACAATAACTAACTGAAAGTAACGTTAAAAAAATATAGAACTTTTAAAAAAACTTATTAAAACAATTAAAAAGTTATAAAAAAATTAATAGAACAAAATAAATGAAAATTCTACTGAGCTTGTATTTTTTGTAAAATTCATTTTGGGCTTAAGTTGCTTACAAAATTATCGATGTATTGTTGGGTAATACGAATCCCTGTTACGGATTCAAGGTGTGGGAAAACGGCTTGATTGTTATGTTAGAGAATTAATCCGTTTAGCCCAAATCACATAAACGAACAACTATTGTGGCAATTTTTCAACAAACATCCATAAGCATGTTCGATCGACTATGAATTGTCAAAGATAAGGCGGGGAAATTTTTTCAATCATTTTTATTATTTTAATCATTTGCGGCGAAATATTTTTTTTAGTCCTAAAACAACATAATATTCTATTACGATACCATTGATTGGCCTTTATTTCCCCCATACAAAATCGACCCAGTCTAATCTACATACATACATACATTTCAATACGAAGCAGCCAAATATCAGCAACTGCCAACTAATGATCAATTAGTCAGGCGTCTGAAAATGTCACAAATTGATATTAACAAAAAAGAGTATAAGTTCATTTAATGAAATGCATAGCACTCTACTTAGTACGGAGGCCCCAACAAAAGTTGGAATGGCAGGAATAAGTCAACTATAAACCAATTCTCACATAAAAATGCGTAATGATTTCAAGCACAAAATGACAAATGACAATGTCAACGTCAGACAATACTGTGATCCAAAAAAAAAAACAAACAAAAAAAAACAAAGAATTGCTGCAATGGTAATAAATAAAATAAATTACGAAATATTAGCATTATTAGTAGAATTGTATAAATTTGCACGCACGCGTTTAATTAAATACACGAGTGTAAACAAAAAATTAACAACAAATATACATATGTATGCCAGCAGCAACAGATACAGAAATTGCTGCAACTCTGCCGGTAGTGTCAAGTGCAATGCGGACATGGCTGGTATAAAAAACCTCAAATACATATGTACATTTGTTTCATATTAGCAATTGTATTATGCATATGTGTACGTGCATTTTCAAGTGTTGTAGGTACACATGCCTGCATGCTTATTTTTGAATTCTTAATTAGCATTAGGTTTGACTGACTTTGAGTTTAATTTCGTGTTTTTTACGTATAAAAAATAATTAAAAATAAAATAAAACAGTAAAGATATGGCGTTATGAATAACAGGTTCCTACAAATATACTGCTACATGCATACATATGTATGTATTTATGTGCATAACACATATAAACACACACACATATAAGCTACACACTTGCGGTTCGTTATAATGCAATTAGCCAATGTCTGGTCTAAGTTGAGCATCTCTATAAAATTCATTAGTAACTTAAATCTGAAAACAAAAATAATATTAAAGGAAACAGCTGGGCCTTAAAAGCTACATATATGCACAAATAAACGATTTTTTTTAATGCATTTAAATCAAAGGTCTTCGTGGCTCGCATTTGTATGCAGATTATTCATAGAGGTAACCACGAGCAATTAAGCCATTTTAAAATTCCTCGTACCATGATAACTTAATCTTTGGCAAAACCACGAACAATTAAGCCATTTTAAAATTCCTCGTACCATGATAACTCAATCTTTGGCAAAACAAAAATTTCAATTAGTTTGCTGTAGTCAATCGACGCACGGTATTATGTCATAACTAATAATGCCTTGACACCCCCAATGCCTTTGACAGTTTTAATTTCGTAGAAGTAGAGAACCTGGCTTACATGTATTTGGAAACTAGCATTAACACCGATAATATCGGCCAGAGTTGCACTCGCCCATTCCCTTTTTTACCCGATTAAATAAAAATATGAACACTTATCCTGCTCAACTAATCCGCAACGCAATTCCGTGCAAAAAATCAGGGCAAACTATAGCTTTGAGCGCAACCTAAGCGAACCCAAGCGGCTGATTGGCAGAATTCTGCATTTGCATTTACTGACGAGAGATAATTTAAATTAATACAAACAATTTTTATTAACTGTACTCGGAAAATTTAATATATTTTAACTAAGCAAAATATTGGGGAAATAAAAGTTTCGAAGAAGAATAGTTTGGAAGTAATTTAAGCACTTCAATACATACATACAAACATATGTATGTAGGTACATTAGGGCGGGTAAATTTTTTTGACTATACGCGTATAGCACAACAGCATTCTCCGTGTAATTCTAAGCAAATTTGTGGAAGAAACCATGGATCTAAAATCAATGGGGAGTTCGCTAAATTGCGAAAATACGTAAACTTTCACTGTTGCGCCCTCTGGTGGAATTTTAAGAAAAATCAAAGTGCAGAAATGGATTCCTCATACCAAGAAAGCCCGTTAGAGCATGTTTTTAAATTTGAAGCACTTCTTAAAGACACTACAGCAAAATGCCAGAAACCTTTTTTCACAATTTGGAAAACTGGGAATTGATTTTAGACCCACCATTTCTTCGACAAATTCGCTTTGAATTACACGTAGAATCCTTCTGTGCTATACGCTCATAATGGAAGAAATCTGCCATACAAATTGACCCGCCCTAATGTTAATATATCAATTTTGTTCCTTATACTTACAGAACATTGGCATAAATTAAATTAGCTACACATAAAAGACTAATTCTGTATCATAATTACTTCCGCTTTCATAACTTCTTGCACAATGGCTTACAAGTGTCTTCAAGGCCAGTCTCTGTTAATCTGTTTATGCGTATCACAAATATTTTATTGCTCAATCTATAAATAAACCAATTTTTTCGGTGGTGCTATTAGATATACAGACGGTGCCAAATGTAAGTGTCCACCTTGTTGTAATATAAAATTCACAATTATTTTCATGCAAATTTTTTTTCGTTAATTATTTGTGGAAATATAGTCCATTCTATAACATTAACCATATAAATCAAAGTTTCATACTTTATATAAAGTTCACAAAAATTCAAACAATTTTCATCAAAATTTCAAAATTTGTTTCCATAATATCTAGAAAATTTTTGAGTAGCCACAAAAAAAAATTATAAAAAGTCAACGGTAATTTCTAGCGGCTTGAAACTGGCACTTTGCTGTATTAAATTAACGGGCTACAAAATTGCATACTCAAAAATTTTCTAGAAGTTCTAGATAAAAATTTTGGTTAAAATTGTTTGAATTTTTGCGAACTTTATATAAAGTGCGAAACTTTTATTTATATAGTTTATGTTATGGAATGAACTATATTTCCACACATAATTAATGAAAAAAAAAATATGCATGAAAATAATTGGGAATTTTATAATACAAAAAGGTGTACACTTACTTTTGGCACCGACTGTATATATATATGTATATGTGCACATTCCGAAATTCCAAATCTAATCTAAATTTAAATAATTTAATATAATTTCCGTTGATTATGTCAAAAGCTAAATCAATGCAAATATTTCAAGTTAACTATAAAAAAAACAAGCTTAAGTTTTTAAAAATGCGCATGTTACGCTTCACTTTATAATTGGTGGCGCCACGAAATTAATTGCGGATCTGCATATAATTTACATAAATACGTAGCGCTTTGATTGCATTTTCATGGGTCATTTAATAAATTTTAACATGATTAAGTAATTTATACACTCTTGCTTAGAGATTTACATAGTGTCGTACAAAACTAGACAAGTAGTGTTTAATATCTCCGACGTTTTACACAGGGACCGAAAATAACAATTATTTTTTTCGATGCTATAAAAGTCCGGGCAAAATATTGTCGTAGAATAAAGTTATCCATTTTCCTGTGATCCTAAGGCCACCTGGACAATTTAAACACTTGACTCAAGAGAAAATTAATTTTTTTTTCCTTTGATCTTTCTCATCACTCATTTTTAAAAGAAAGTTTCATGCTAAATAAATACTGCAATTCAAACACTTAAAAAATGCTTACAACTCAGAATCGATACTACATAATATTTTCATATAAAAGAATATTTACTACTAGCAACGTCACTCACTAAAATCATTAAAACACACATAAAAATATTATCTGAATAATTTAAGCAGTCAATGAAGTGCTGAGCGCTTAAGTGCATCTAATAGCAGCGCCGCATCAGTTGATGCTATTAATAAATTATAAAAACAACGAATCAAACAATTAACATGCACATATGTATGCACACAAGTGCATGCATATTAATAGCAAATTCTGCCATCCAGATACACAATTCACCTTAGGAAATCGTTAACCATTTAAGCAGCAATAAAAATTGCATAAAAAGCAAATCAATGGAAAAATTAATAACAAAAACATTGTTTAGAAAATTTTTTTTAACATAAAATTTTAGCTAGTGGAATTTCATTTTTTTCTTAACCGCCAAAAAACTGCAATAATAAAGTTATATCAAAGCCAATTTATACTCCAGATATAATTTTTGCAGCACCTTAAGGTATCCATTATTTGTATGTATAATCGCGCGTAATCTAAAATTAAAAATGTGCATACATATGTATGTATGTATGTATATACAAATGTGCTTTTAAAATATTATTTCAGCAGCTTTCGTTGTTTGCCTGCAAACGCATGTAAAATGTGAGTTTGCAATGGCGAGTTCGTGTCTTAAGTCTTTCGTGTTCCGCACTATCAGCAGGCGTTTGACTCCGCAGTGCAAGGTTAGCAATTTAAGTATGGTTAAAATAATGAGCTTGAATGTGTTGCGAAAAAAATGAATGGGAAAAATTTACTAGTCAAATTAATCAATTTCATAGTGAAACGATTAAACTCAATAAAAGGGAAAGAGAAACAATGTTGCAATTAGACCTCACAATCCATGCAAGTTTTTATTATTTTTAATCAAACTTTAAATAAAAGAATCAAGCAGCAATAAGTATTACCTTATATTTATATTTGTGAAACTTCAAGCAATGCTAAGACTTCCTGCTGGAATTAATGCAAACCCTTACGAATTATCGACTTTATAAGTAATAAAAACCGAAAAATTTTAGTATTTTATTATTAAAGTTTCTTTTATTATTTTATTTCGTTCTTTGATTTATTTTTTGGTTTTTCTTATTCTATTGTAATTTATTTTATACTATCAATCAATTTAATTTAAGTTAATTTAATTTAATTTTACTTTATTATTTTTTCATTTTATTTTATTTTATTGTATTTTGTTTTATTTTATTTTATTTTATTTTATTTTATTTTATTTTATTTTATTTTATTTTATTTTATTTTATTTTATTTTATTTTATTTTATTTTATTAT
>NW_023458565.1:30226928-30283267 GCF_013731165.1 Rhagoletis pomonella | reverse complement strand
TTTTGGGTTTTATTACTTATAAAGTCGATAATTCGTAAGGGTTTGCATTTAGTCCAACAGAAAGTCTTCGCATTGCTTGAAGTTTCCATAAATATTACATATAAATTGTCTCGCCTTGCTTTTACAAATACGAATGGAAGGTAATACTTATTGATGCTTGATGCTTTCCTTTAAAGTTTGATTAAAAATAATAAAAACTTGCATGGATTGTGAGGTCTAATTTCAACATTGTTTCTCTTTCCCTTTTATTGCATTTAATCGTTTCACTATGAAATTGATTAATTTGACTAATACATTTTTCCCATTCATTTTTTTCGCAACACATTCAAGCTCATTATTTTAACCATACATAAATTGCTAACCTTGCACTGCGGTCGGTGTCAAACGCCTGCTGATAGTGCGGAACACGAAAGACTTAAGACACGAACTCGCCACTGCAAACTCACATTTTACATGCGTTTGCAGGCAAACAACGAAAGCTGCTGAAATAATATTTTAAAAGTACATTTGTATATACATACATACATACATACATACATATGTATGCACATTTTTAATTTTAGATTACGCGCGATTATACATACAAATAATGGATACCTTAATGTGCAACAAAAAATTATATCTGGAGTATAAATTGGCTTTGATAAACTTTATTATTAACAAGTAAGAAAGTCTAAGTTCGGGCGGAGCCGAACATTAAATACCCGGCGCAAATATTAAATATATGATTTTCACCTTTCTGAAAGCTACCGCTACATGGTAAGCCGGGATGTATCAATTTCAATATTGACGTTTAAAGCATTTCTAAAATTTACCGTTATATGAAAAGCCATAATTTTAGTCCGATTTCAATAATTTTCATCGTTTTGCTTTTATGTAGCAAGCACAATAAAAATACCGAGTTTGGTACAAATTGGTAGAACGGTTACCGAGATACATATATGTGATCATAAGTGGGCGGTGCCACGCCCATTTTTCAAAATTTTATTGTAGACGTATTTCCTGGTAAGGAATTGTTGCAAGCATCAATTTTGAATAAATTGGCTTTAATATTTACTGATTTATCGAAGATTTCGTATTTCTCCAAATTACCGTTATATGAGATGTGGGCGTGGTTATTGTCCGATTTTAAAACTTTTCGGCCATTTGGTATCCTGTACCAAGGCCAATAACTGTGCCAAGTTTGGAAGAAATCGGTGCAGCGGTTGCCAAGATATACACATGTAACTATAAGTGGGCGTGGCTACGCCCATTTTCCAAAAATTTATAACATTCTTATTTTTCGTCTAAAAATTATTGTAAATATCAATTTTGAGTTAATAATCTTCAGTAGTTACTAAAATATCGCAGTTTTCGTATTTCTGAAAATTACCGTTATATGGGAGGTAGGCGTGGTTATTGTCCGATTTTTCCCATTTTCAATACCATCCGTCCTACGCCCGAAAGAAGTACACGTACCAAGTTTCGTTAAGATATCTTAATTTTTACTCGAGTTATCGTGTGCACAGACGGACGGACGGACGGACGGATGGACAGACAGTCACCGCTTAATCGATTTCTCTTTTCATCCTGATCATTTATGTATACATTTGTCTATATCTATCTCGATTCGTTTTGCCTGTTACAAACAACCGTTATGTGAACAAAGTTATAATACCCTTGTGCACAAGTGCGCTCGGGTATAAAAATTTAATTTCAGTAGCTAAAATTTTATGTTAAAAAAAATTTTCTAAACAATGTTTTTGATATTAATATTTCCATTGATTTGCTTTTTATGCAATTTTTATTGCTGCTTAAATGGTTAACGATTTCCTAAGGTGAATAATATATCTTGATGGCATAATTTGCTATTAATATGCATGCACTTCTGCGCATACATGCATATGTGCATGTTAATTGGTTGACTCGTTGTTTTTATAATTTATTTATAGCATCAACTAATGCGGCGCTGCTCTTAGGTGCACTTAAGCGCTCAGCACTTCATTGACTGTTTAAATTATTCAGATAATATTTTTATGTTTTTAGTGAGTGACGTTGCTAGTAGTAAATATTCTTTTATATGGAAATATTATGTAATATCAATTTTGAGTCGTAAGCATTTTTTAAGTGTTTTAATCGCAGTATTCATTTAGCATGAAACTTTTTTTTTTTTAAATGAGTGAGGAGAAAGATCAAAGGAAAAAAAAATAAATTTTCTCTTGAGTCAAGTGTTTGAATTGTCCAGGTGGCCTTAGGATCAAAGGAAAATTGATAACTTTATTCTACGACAATATTTTGCGCGGACTTTTATAGCATCGAAACAAATAACTGTTATTTTCGGTCCTCGTGTAAAACGTTGTAAATATTAAAAATAAACACTATTTGTCTAGTTTTGACCGCCACTATATCTCTAAGCAAGCGTGCATAAATTACTTAATCATGTTAAAATTTATTAAATGACCCATGAAAATGCAATCAAAGCGCTACGTATTTATGTAAATTTTATGCTGATCCGCTATTAATTCGTGGCGCCACCAATGATAAAGTGAAGCGTAACACGCACATTTTTAAAAACTTAAGCTTGTTTTTTTTTTTTATAGTTAACTTGATATATTTGCATTGATTTAGCTTTTGACATAATCAACGGAAATTGTATTAAATTATTTAAATTTAGATTAGATTTGGAATTTTGGAATGTGCACATATACATATGCATATATGTATACAGTCGGTGCCAAATGTGAGTGTACATCTTGTTGTAATAAAAAATTCACGATTATTTTCATGCTAATTTATTTTTCATTAATTATTTGTGGAAATATAGTTTACTCCATAACCTAAATTATATAAATAAAAGTTTCGCACTTTATATAAAGTTCACAAAATTTCAAACAATTTTCATCACCATTTTTATCCAGAATTCCTAGAAAATTTTGGAGTATGCAATCTTGCAGCCCGTTCAATTTTAGTAAAGCAAAGTGCCAGTTTCAAGTCGCTAGAAATTACCGTTGACTTTTTATAATTTTTTTTTTGTGGATACTCAAAAATTTTCTAGAAATTGTGGATAAAAACTTTGAAATTTTGATGAAAATCGTTTGGATTTTTGTGTACTTTATATAAAGTGTGAAACTTTGATTTATATGGTTTATGTTATAGATGAAACTATATTTCCACAAATAATTAATGAAAAAAAAATTTGCATAAAAATAATTGTGAATTTTATATTACAACAAGGTGGACACTTACATTTGGCACCGACTGCATATCTAATAGCACCACCGAAAAAATTGGTTTATTTATAGATTGAGCAATAAAATATTTGTGATACGCATAAAGAGATTAACAGAGACTGGCCTTAAAGACACTAGTAAGCCATTGTGCAAGAAGTTATGAAAGCGGAAGCTAATAGGATACAGAGTTTATCTGTAGCTAATTTAATTTATGCCAATGTTCTGTAAGTGGAATTAAAAAAAATAATATATGTACATTAGGGTGGGTCAATTTGTATGGGAGAATTTTTCGACTTCAGCGTATAGCACAGAAGGATTCTACGTGTAATTCTAAGCAAATTTGTCGAAGAAACCGTGGGTCTAAAATCAATTCGGAGTTTTTCAAATTGTCAGTCTTGGTGTCAGTACAAGACTGCTCGAAATGAAGCTACTACCACTATTCGCCAGGCAAAGAGTCGGTACTGTAGAGCTAGACTTGATGCATCTCTTCCGTCTAGTGAATTGTGGAAGAACCTTAGAAAATTAAATGTTCATGGAAATGCTTAGCCTGAATGTGAGTTTGACCCTGATGTTCTAAATGAATTTTTCACCAGTTCAAGCAGAAACATGAATTCCCCTCCGACTGATGAATTTATGTTGGATTCGTGCAACTGAAGGCAATGATGGCCATAAAGTCAAATGCGCTGGGGGAGGATGGGATCTCGCTGAAGTTTGTGAAAACTGTGCTGCCCTTTATCATAGGGACTATAACCCATATAATAAACTACTGCTTTACTAGTGCATGCTATCCGTCGGAGTGAAAAAAGGCTGTGATACTCCCTGTGGCCAAAAAGATCAATACAACCAGCCCTTGTGATTATCGTCCTGTAAGCATTTTGCCTGTTCTGTCTAACGTGTGCGAATCAATAATGGCAACGCAGATTTCTGCATTCATTCACGAACGAGACTTACTTTCACCACTACAGTCAGGGTTCAGACCGCAGCATAGTTGCTCCACTGCAATGACCAAAATACTTGATGATGTTAGGACACAGTTCGACAACGGAGATTTAACTCTTCTTCGTCTTCTCGATTTTTCAAAGGCGTTTGACTCCGTTAATCATGAGCTTCTATGTAGAAAACTCAAGTATTGTTTCGGCTTCACGAACAGCTCGGTCAGACTAATGTCTAGCTACCTGAGGGTAGATCACAAAAAGTTAAAGGAAGAGATACTTTCTCTCAGGCAAGAGATATTGTTTCTGGTATTCCACAAGGATCTGTACTTGGGCCGTTGTTGTTCAGTCTTTTTGTTAATGATGTGTTCTCTGTGTGTCGATACGTAAATATACATGCATATGCTGACGATATTCAACTGTACTTGTCTAGTAGTATTGGTCTGGTTGATGATTTGTGTTGTAAAATTAATAGTGACTTGTCTGCGATATCTGCTTGGGCTCGTGATAATTGTTTGTGTTTAAATGCTGCAAAATCCTTTGTTTTGCCAATTAATAATAGTGTAATCTATCTTGATGATATCCCTGAATTGTATATTGAAACTAGTGCCCTAACGGTTACTGAAAAAATCAAAAATTTAGGTTTTGTTATTAACTCCAAGCTGAGTCCTCGTGATCATGTTAATAAAGTTGTAAGTAGCGTTTATGCTGTGTTACGCCGATTAAGGATTTCTGCATCTTATACACCACAAGAGACCAGGCAAAAATTAGCCAAACAACTTATTCTGCCTGCTTATATCACATACTCCGAAGTTGTACACAGCAAACTTGATTCGATCTCGTCCCACAAAATCAATGTTGCTTTTAATAATGTAACTTGCTATGATTATGGGTTAAAAAAATTTGAACACATCTCCCTATGGAGGAATAAAATTCTGGGATTTAGTATTGATAATTATCTCGCAGCGAGGAATTGCATATTTTTGTACAGATTGATGGAGTCCCGATCTCCAAAATAACGCTGTGAGACTCTGGAACGCTATTCCTGAACCTACCAAGGCTATGCTGAATAGAGGAAACTGCAAAGTAATACTATACGACTACTTTAACAGCATTTAAATTTTGGATGTGGTTGCAATTGTTCTATTGTTCTATTTTTCTCTTTTCTTTTTATTCTCCTGTTCTCTACTTTTCCTCTTTCTACTACTTATTCATTTCTTTTTTTTCTTTAGCTTAAGATGTCTCCTAGCATTAATTCTAATTTAAGATTAAATGTAATAATTATGTAAATTCGTTTTTCTAAATTTATTGTATTTTTCTTGTTTACTGTTAGTATTAATTTCATCTAAAACATAAATGTTGTACATGTACCACGCTCGATGCACTATAAAAAGACATTGTCTTAGATGTGCAATACATTGTTTTCTAATAATAATAATAATAATAATAATATAACTGGAAATATAGTCAAAAAATTTACCCGTCCTAATGTACTTACATATATATGTTTGCATGTACGTATTGTAGTGCTTAAATTACTCCCAACCTTTTTTTCCACGAAACTTTTATTTCCTCAAGATTTTGCTTAGTTAAAATATATTATTTTTTTCGAGTCCAGTTAATAAAAATTGTTTGAATTAACTTAAATTTTCCTCGTTTGTTAATGCAAAAACAGATTTCTGAAGCCACGACTTTATCTGATCACCGCATAGGTAGTCTGGTCTAACAGGAAACACGGTGTCACTGGTGTATTTCTAAATACACGGATGGTAGCGCTCTTTGGTGCAGGGCGTTCTTCTTTAGCCATAATTTAGGCTTCCAGAATACTGTACTTTTTTGCAGGCAAAAATAGCTGCCTTTAAGGAAGCAGTCTACTCTGATATCGAAAGTGCCAATCAGTCGCATGGGTTCGCTTAGGTTGCGCTCAAAGCTATAGTTTGCCCTGATTTTTTGCACGGAATTGCGTTGCGGATTAGCTGAGCAGAATAAGTGTTCATATTTTTATTTCATCGGGTAAAAAAGGGAATGGGAGTACTCTCTTTTTAATAAATGTATAGTTTTTGTAGGACGTGATAGGACTTTACTTCTCAAATGCCAACTTTGGGCGCTATTATCGGTGTTTATGCTAGTTTCCAAATACATGTAAACCATTCTTGTTTTGCCAAAGATTGAGTTATCATGGTACGAGTAATTTTAAAATGGCTTAATTGCTCGTGGTTACCTCTATGAATAATCTGCATACAAATGCGAGCGACGAAGACCTTTGATTTAAATGCATTAAAAAATATCGTTTATTTGTGCATATATGTATGTAGCTTTAATATTATTTTTATTTTCAAATTTAAGCTACTAACGAATTTTATAGAGATGCTTAACTTAGACCAGACATTGGCTAATTGCATTATAACGAACCGCAAGTGTTGTCTGAATTAAAGACAAACAAATATTTGGATAAACAAAATATTTATATGTGTTATGCACATAAATACATAAATATGTATGCATGTAGCAGTATATTTGTAGAAACCTGTTATTTATAACGCCATATCTTTGCTGTTTTATTTTAATTTTAATTATTTTTTATACGTACATATTAGAGGGCTGCATGAATGCATTCAAAACTGCTTTTGAATTATTCATGTACAAAACGAATGAATGATTTTGGCTTCAAATTTTTTTGAATTTGAGTGAATAGCTGTTCTGATATTTGTGTTGACATCACAATATTCAAACAAAGTGAAAATAAATTGAATTAAAATAAATGACAATTTTGTGTATGAATATCCAAAAATATTTTTTCTATGCACATAAATACAGTGCCGAACAGAAGTATTGGCACAGTGAATTTTTCGCAATATATGCAAAGTTATTTATTCTAATTTATCTTCGATAATTTTTTATAAAAATATTGTTCATTCTACTCCAGAAAACATAATAATAAAATATCTAAACTTTGTGCAAAACTCAGGAAAATTCATTAAATTTGCACACTAATTTGCAACTTTTTATTTAGATTTTTTAGAAAAATCCTAAGTATGCATTCAAATTGAGTATAACAAGGTGCAAGTTTAAAGTTGCTAGAAAATCGCATTGATTTTTGGTAATTTTTTTTCACGCAAGTTCTTCCATAAAAAGTAATTCGACAATTATTTTTTGTATGGAGAAAATGAGCAACACCTTCCACTAAAACTGCATACTTAGGATTTTTCTAAAAAATCTGAATAAAAAGTTGCAAATTAGTGTGCAAATTTAATGAATTTTCCTGAGTTTTGCACAAAGTTTAGAGTTTTTATTATTAAGTTTTCTGGTGTAGAATGAACTATATTTTTATAAAAAATTATCGAAAATAAATTAGAATAAAAACCTTTGCATATATGGCGATAAATTCACTGTGCCAATACTTTTGTTCGTCACTGTATGTACAAACATACAATGTATGTATGTATGTATTGCTGCGCTTCTATTACATACGAAAAAACTTGTTAGTAGAAAAAAAACTTTTACCGAACTGAGTTTGAATGATTTGAATGTTTTCCATTCATTCATTCACATTCTTCCATTTGAAGGTAGAAAATATAAAACAAAATGTATATTCATAACTTACAAAACTCCAAACGCTGAGTGTATTGTATGTGAAGTAAAATATTCAAATCTACTGTACTCTGTTTGGCTAGGAATTTGAATGAATTCATGCAGCCCTCTAGTACATATACATCTGAGTAAAAAACACGAAATTAAACTCAAAGTCAGTCAAACCTAATGCTAATTAAGAATTCAAAAATAAGCATGCAGGCATGTGTACCTACAATAAAAATATACGTATATAATTGCTAATATGAAACAAATGTACATACATATGTATTTGAGGCTTTTTTTATACCAGCCATGTCCGCATTGCACTTGACACTACCGGCAGAGTTGCAGCAATTTCTGCATCTGTTGCTGCTGGCATACATATATTTGTTGTTAATTTTTTGTTTACACTCGTGTATTTAATTATACGCGTGCGTGCAAATTTATACAATTCTACTAATAATGCTAATATTTCGTAATTTGTTTTATTTATTACCATTGCAGCAATTCTTTGTTTTTTTTTTTTTGTTTTTTTTTGGATCACAGTATTGTCTGACGTTGACATTGCCATTTGGTTTATCGTTGACTTATTCCTGCCTTTGCTGCCTTTCCAACTATTGCTGGGGCCTCCGTACTAAATAGAGTGCTTTGCATTTCATTAAATGAACTTATACTCCTTTTTGTTAATATAAATTTGTGACATTTTCAGGCGTCTGACTAATTGATCATTAGTTTCCAGTTTCTGACATTTGGCTGCTTCGTATTGAAATGTATGTATGTATGTAAATTAGGCTGGGTCGATTTTGTATGGTATCGTAATAGAATATTATGTTGTATTAGGACTAACAAAATATTTGGTCGCAAATGATTAAAATAAAGCTTATTTCTACCCCGCGCAAGATGAAAATGATAAAAATGTTTGAAAAAAATTCCCCGCCTTCTCTTTGGCACTTCATAGTCGATCGAACATGCTTATGTTTGTTTGTTGAAAAAAGGCCAGAATAATTGTTCGTTTATGTGATTTGGGCTAACGGATTAATTCTCTAACATAACAACCAAGCCGTTTTCCCACACCTTGAATTCGTAATAAGGATTCGTATTGTCCGACTAGCGTGCTTAGTTACACTTGGAGATCGATGTGCTGGCTCTTGCGCTTAAAATAAAATTATAATATTTCATAGGCTTTTAATTGCCCTCATAAAAAAACAGTTTTTCACTGTTTAATAAAAGGATTCAAAGAAAATAAAAATTTCGACCCGCACTAATGTACATATATAGCCGATTTCAATACATCGTTAATTTTGTAAGCGCCCAAAATGAATTTTACAAAAAACAAAAAACAAGCTGATCGTACCATTCTACAGATTTGAATTTTAAGGTACAGTTTCGAAGCCCACTCTAGACAGTATACAAACATTGCAATCTTCTGCCCGGCGAGGGGGGGGAGGGAGCTTCAGAAGTCGCATGTTGCATGAAATCGATCAGCGCAGCCCATTGATGAAGTGAAGGTTATTGCGACGCCTTGCCCTTATCCACACTTCTGTCCCCAGATGGAGTGAGAGGCTTCAGAAATAGAGAAGTAATGCGAGAAATAAATTTTAATCAACACGAAAAACTGCATAAGTAATATTGATATGGACTGGAAACTGATGCATGCAAAGGGAGTGCAAGAAACGAATTTCTTTTTCGACAAACGCTTCAGCCAAAAAATTACTGCAGATAGATAGCTTGAGTCAAAAGGCTAGGCCGAAGCGAAACCTTCAAAAATTCGGAATCAGTGGGCTGGGCTGGAAAAGACGCGATGATGCCTTAATGGAAACACAGAGTCAGGCTCTCTTAAACGCAAGAGGGATAGCATAATAATTTTGCCCTGACAGACGGCAGTATTGCGGATTAACGAGCCGCAGGGTCGTGGGTTCGGTACCACGGCCAGCAGAATTTTCATTTATTTCGTTCTTAGTATTTTTTTTATAAGTTCTATATATTTTTTAGCGTTGCTTTCAGTTAGTTATTGTTGACTTTTTAATAAAATTCAACTCTAAAAATTTAAATTAACTAATAGTTAAATAAAAAATGTGAAATAAAATAAAGCAAAGAAAAATAAAATAAAGTATAATTAAATATATAAATCAAATAAAATAAATACTGAAAACAAAAAATTTGTTCGGAATCGCTTGCTAGTAGCACGCAACTCTCACCACTCGGCTACCGCGGGCCAAACTCGGCCGCTTTGTTTGTTTACTTGTACAAAAGACAACAGTTGGGCCTTTTTACCAGTGTTGTCATCGAAAATTCTCCGGATCCCCAAAATTTCGTGTTTTCTCGGCTGCTTATACGCATTTTAAACACTTTAAGATTTTTTCGGGACAGTGAAATTGCTTCAGACTTTGCGTAACTTATTTAAGTTGTTTAAAACTCTTTCGACGTTCTTCGAAGATTTTTATGAGCTCTTGATTTTGTTATTGGGACTATTCGAGTCTTAGTTTTTCGGAATATTTCTGTGATTTTTTCAAATTAATTCGAGCTTTTCGGAATTTAAAAAATTATTCTAGAACCCCTCGGAAGCTTTTCGGTCTGAAAGTACATTTTAATCTTAACTTTGCTTTTTTGTGCAAAATCAATTATTTAAAATGTATAAATGCAAACTTAGTATGGTCTCTGCTATAAGGAAAGGTAGCGTCGGTTAGTTCCTCCGTCAAAAAAATTTTACAATAACTGTTTTCTTCCATACAAAAAACAAAATCGAATATAAATACTTTTTCTGGAAGAAAATGCGGTACACCATCAGCAAAAATAAATTGCAAAAATCAATGCAAACTTTTAGCTACTTGAAACTTGCACTTTGGTAGCTAGAATTTAATGGGCTATAAAACTGCTTACTTGGAATTTTTCTTGAAATTCGAAATAAAGTTTGTTATTGTTATTGTAAAATATTGTTGAATTTTTCTAATTATTCTACAAAGTTTGAAACTTAGACTTATATGGGTTTTCTTCGATAATGGGCTGCAAAGCAGGTCAAAGTGTTTCTATTATTTTTCACACTTTCTGTATACCCGTATACGTTTCCTTTTATTTACTATAGACACAATATCCTGAGATTAAATTTAACTCCTAAAATCGCTTACCTAATCCCATTTTATCTCCATCTTTATAGCTACAATAAATACACTGTATTCCACGACAATGAGGATGCCTTCAACTATCTGGTTGACTTACAAACAGAATCCGCAGAGCTGGATTTCTGGCTGCTCACACGCAATATGTCCGTCGTGGCAGTTTCACCTTCAGATCAGCCAATATTTGAAGCAAGACTCAACACATTGAATGCGCAATATGTAGCCAAGCCATTGATGGAGGAGATGTGAGTTCATAAAAAAAATTGCTAGTGACTTTTTTGCAAATTGAAAAATTTTAATTAATAGGTCAGCGTTCAATGAAACATTTACTACAGACTGTTTGGGCTCCGAATGTGAACTGAATCGGCCACGAAGACAAGCACGCGGCTTTTTCTCGCACTTCCCACGCTACTCAGAGGTACATATTGACTAAGCCTGAAAACAATTCTTTACATTGACCACCAAAAATTTTTTATATTTTTTTTTTGTTTTAGATTTTAAATTTCATGAGCGCTTTGGCTGCCCGTCATCCGCAATATTGCCGCTACGAATCGCTGGGTCGCTCTTTTGAAGGCCGACACATTGCGGCGCTCTCCATTTCGCTGAACAGTCGCGTACGTGATCGTCGTGTTGCCTATATTCAGGCGGCAACCCATGGACGTGAGTGGATTACACCATTAACTGTACTCTATTTAGCCAATGAGTTGTTAAATAATTTGCGTGCCTTCCAACGTGTACTGCAGGATGTGGAGGTATTTCTGGTGCCGTTGGTAAATCCTGATGGCTATGAGTATTCGTTCACAAAGGTGAGTATCTCTATTTTACTATCGATGAACAACGGCTTTGAACTATGTCAGCATCGATAATAATATCGGCTATAATATCGATAAATATTTACATAATTAAAGAACAAAGATTTCGTTAATCTCATAAATATTAGTAACTTTACTAAATCGATAAATGTTAAAAAAATGCTCTCGATAAATCGAAAATTTATTTTTCACGTAAGTAAAAGTTAAGTAATTATACTAAATCTATAAATAAAACAAAAATAATATCGATAAATAGGTAATATACTATGCATATGTATGTATCGATAACTATGTTTACGATAATACAAAGGCGAAAATGATATCGATAAATGTATCGAGCTCAAACGGATAACGACATTGAACAACGTATGTCGATAGCTATATCGACTACGATATCGATAAAAAATTATATATATGGATAGTTAAAATCGACAAAGATTTCGTTAATAACATAAACATCAATAATTTTACTAAATCGATAAATCGAAATTTTATTTTTCAAATTACAATCAACAATTTTTAGTTTTCCGAAAAGCGAAAAAGATATCGATACATTTATTGAGCACAAAGGAATGACGGCTTTGAAGTTCGTATGCCGATGACTATGTATGCTGCTTACGATATCGAGAAATATAAAAATCAATTTTTTTAAACCGATTAATGCTCAATATCTGTAATATTATTAAATCGATATATGAACAAAAAACAATATCGATAACTATATCACATCCTATATGTATCGATTAATTTTGGGATTATATAATAATTTTCTGATTATAACATCTAAAAAATGAAGTATATAAAGGCTAAAAAGATATCGATAAATTTATCGAGCACAAACGGATAACAGCTTCGAGCTACGTCCGCCGATAACAATGCATACCGACCACGATATTGAGAAAAATTTGTGTACATAAATAACTAAATCGATGAAGATTTCATCAATCACATAAACATCAATAGTTTTTCTATAACCGATTAATGCTCAAACAATAATATCAATAAACAGCTCTAATTTTACTAATTCGATAAATATAAAAAAAATTATTTCGATAAATATTTTGATGATATTCTCTTTCATATAAACATCAATAATTATACGACAACGTTAAATCTAAAAAATATTGAATATCGATAAATCCATAATATCGCATATCGATAAATTTTTTGATAACATAATAGCTGTCTGATTTTAACATTAATGAACAAGAACACAGAAGCGAAAAATGTATCGATAAATTTATCGGATACAAATATGATAAAATTTTTTGTATTCGAATTGAAAAAGGAATAGAGGGTAGCATTTTATTTTTAAATGTGTGTCTTCGTTTCTTCTCTGATATTATATAGCATAAACATTCATATTTGCTTCCCTTTCTTTCTAGGATCGGTTTTGGCGCAAGAATCGCCATCGCTACCCGGGTCGCTCGTGTGCTGGCGTAGACATTAATCGCAACTTCCCTAACAACTGGAACTATAATGGCGCCAGCCAAAATGTAAGCAGATCTCTTTGATTCTTTTACTACTCTAATTGTCTCATATTTCCTCTTTCACATCACAGCTCTGTTCCGAGGTTTACTCCGGCACTGGTCCCACCTCCGAGTCCGAAACAGCTGCTATTGCACGCTATTTAGAATACAATCGTAATCGTATAAAACTCAGTTTGGATGTGCATTCATTTGGAAAGTTCTTGTTCTATCCTTACGGCTATTCGAAGTAAGCAAAGCGCCATCTCTTTAATTTTTCTCCAAAAAAAAAATAACAAAAAAAACCGAAAGCGCACTCCATTTTAATTACTTGCTACACAAATTTAATCTTGTTAATTGCAAATTCATTTGTAATATCTTACACTTTTTCAGAAATGTTGTCGCTCCCACGCGCAACTTGCTACATTCGGTTGCGCAACGCGCCGCCAATCAAATTGCGAAATATCGTGGCACCCAATACAGCGTCGGCACTTCAGCTGGCATTCTTTATGAGGCTTCTGGCGGTCTGGATGATTATGCTTATGGCAATTTGGGTATACCCATGTCCTTCACGGTCGAGTTGCCTGGTGAGAACTTCCAAGTGGCCACCTCTGATATCATTCACATTTGCAAGGAGACATTCGCTGGTTTCGTCGAATTTATTCGACACGTTAGCTTGTATTAGTGCAAATGCCTTCATCTAGATATGTATCTACATACATACTAAGTTTCTGTGTTGTTGTGTCGAATGTTAATTACTTAAGTAATGTAATTTTTGTATGTGTTAATTTTATATTTAAGTAGCAATTCTGTGTACAATTTAATTTAAATAAAACAAGATTTTATAAGAAGAAGAGGAAGTGCTTCAATTCGCAGATGGTGTAGTGCAATGCTATCTTACAATGGCCTACGAGGCCAAGAATGTGCGAGGGATATACATATCTATGTAGTAAGGAGGAAAATTTGAAAATAACCTCTGTGAAATGTGATTCAAAGAGCTCACTAGGAGATACTGCATTTACAAAATATTATAAAAATTTTTTCTTATGTTTGTAAAATTTTCAAAAGAAATATTCAAACAATTTTCACTTGACTTCGAGATTAAAGTAATTTGTATGCCAATTATTGGAGACTGAATTCATTTACTAGAAAAATATACAAATATGTATATTAGACTGCATCACTCCCCATACAAAAAAAATTGGTACTGCGTTTTCATTGGAATTATAAAATCTAATATAATTTAAGGCTTCCACCAAAATATTAAGATTTACGTGAGCTGGACAGATTTGAAAGTACCTCCAAAAATGGAGTTTTTTATGAGTAAAAATAGTTTCTTAAAGATTAAAAAAAATAGATAAAAAAAATCTGAAATGACAAAACGGTTTAAGCTAAGAAAATTTCCATATAAAAAAAAAATTTAAACAAATTTTCAACGGATGCCGCTTTTTAACTTTTCTCGAAGATTGGTATGAGAAAAACTTGAATAACTGAACACAGAAATGAAAAGAGTGGGAAAATACCTTTCTACTGATATCCAATAAGTCTAAATCGGTTTAGTTTTGGGCCAGTTATTCAAGTTTTCGTAAATCGGGTTAAGAAAAAAGTTAAAAAAACGTTACGATTCCATTGAAAAGGGTTTTAAATATTTTTTTGCAGACTTTTTTAGCTTAATCTTTTTTGTCATCTGAGGGGATTTTTTTCAAAAAGTTATTTAAGAAACTATTTTTTTTTATATAAAAACTCCATTTTTGGAGATGTTTTCAAATCGGTCCAGCTCACGTAAATCTAAATATTTTTCCGAAATATTTTGGTGGACGTCTTCAAGTATAATAAATTTTGTAATACCGTCGGAAAAACCGCAACTTTTTTTTTGGTGATGCAGTCTAATCTATATGAGTGTTATTAAACAGTTGCCTAGCTTCCGTTATAAAGAGTTGGGTTTGAATTCGTCATACCAGTTTAATAGTTGCCTAGTAGCCTATTGTAAGCAAATAGTGGCAAGCTTTTTTATAGGAAGCTTTTATGTTAACTGCTAATGGCAATCAACAGCGATTTTAAAAGCCCTTAAGCTTTTAACATTAACTAAAAGCATATTACTTGCGCGGTTATATTTATATAGTTTATAGCAGCCATGCGCTGGGCATGCTGGGGTTATAGCCACGGTTGCCACTCGTTTTAAAAATAAACAACCAAAATCTGAAGGAAAAGCAGCCATGTTGAAAAAAAGCAACTTAATTTGTTATCCACTTATCTATTACAAAAAGAACAAAAATTCAACAATTTTACTGAGTATTTTTTTTAATGAAAATTTTGTGGAAAAACAACATTAATTTTCATTTGGTAGAAGTTGTAGCTGCTATTTCAGAAATCAAAAATTATTGAAATTTGTTACATTAAAAATAGTAATTTAAAAAATTCATTCATTCGTGTATGGCATTCAGAATGCAATAATACTTCTTGTAAAGAAAAAAATTCGCTAATTTCTAATTAAAAAAAAAAAATTTCAAACTAGAGAAAAACTATCAAACAACCAAATTAGAAAAATTTAGGAAAAACAACCAACTTTGGTTGGAAACAACCAACAGTGGCAACCGTGGTTATAGCATTGCATTGCTCACTAAAATGTTAAACAAACAGCAATGTTACTTTTGTAAATGATTTTTTCAAAGTCCGTAACATAAGGGAAGGTATCTTAACTTAAAAAGTTGCTTGGCTTTAGTTTGCAAAAACAAGGATTAGACCTTTTTATGACCCTGAAACGATATCCAGAGGTCCCCTTGATTTAAATATTAAACCATAAATCCGATGTGAAATATTAATAATTCGAATTAAGGGGTTTGAACTTCTTTTGACCTTGATATAGGCTCAATGGGTTCATATGGATACCGGGAACCTGATAAGCGACGTCACATGCAACATATCGAACCCTTACCGATAAAGAAAACATAAGCGACTTTTAAAATTTTCTTTAAGCAAAAATACATCTAGATACTCGGGGAGCATTTCTGCATCAAAAAGAAAGTTTTGAAAAAAGTATCGCTTACGTTTTTGGCCGTTAAGGCTCGATACGTATATTTTTTCAGTTATTACTTACTTTTTTAAAGCATTTCTCTCTACCCTGTTTAGTATTGAGTTATGACTTTCTTCCAGCAAACGAGTGAAATATGAAACTAATACATATTAGGCACTTACAACTATTCCTTGTCGATTATTTTTATTTCCGAGTTCCCTTGATCCTCTTGGTAGGTCGAGCACTCAGTACTTAGCCAGCCACTTCAAATAGCAAAATTGATCTTGATATTAAAAATTAGCGGCTAAAATTAGCACCACTAGCTCTACTTCATAAAAATTTCCTAAAATCGTTATAATAATGTAAAAATGGAACAACTTTTCTTATCACATCAAATTCGGTTCGCCCCGAACACCTGTTTGGTTTCGATACAAGATTCTACAGTACAATATTAGGAATTATACCTTTTTTATTAAATCTACAAAATAACGCATGCCACCATAAACTGCCCACATTTTATATAATTATTGCTAAATGTTTTCGCTGTAATAAAATTGGCAATCACATAAATTGATTTTAAATGGCTTATCGCATAATTAGCGCATGAGATAAGATGGCATACGGTTTAGTTAGTGTTCGCCAATGTTTATATTGCTACAAAGTTAAAGAATAGATCTACTACATTCATACATTGTATGGAAAAAACATATGTATGTCTTATCTGGGTATGATTAAAGATATTTATACTAACGATTGGCAGCAGCTGGCAAATATGTGCACTAATAATAATAATAGATTGGCGCTTATGCATATGGTATTTGGCCGTGCTTCTCCTTCGATTTGTGGCGTACTCCTTGATGTTGTCACTCACAGGGGAGGGATCAACAGTTTTACGCCGACTTCGAGCTTTGTATACCAGCGGCAGAAATAATAGACTCGCCTTAGTTTGAATTACTTCTTCTTATTTGGCGCTGTAACCGCCTAAGCGACTTTGGCCGAGTTCAACAAAGAACGCCAGTCGTTTCTCTACTGTACGAACTGACGCCAATTGGAAATGCCAAGTGAATCCTAGTCCTTCTCCACGTGATCTTTCCAACGCAGAGGAGGCTTTCCTCTTCCTCTGCTACCACCGAGTTGCATTCTTTCAGAGCTGTCCAATTGGATGACATGGCCAAGCCTGCGGAACCGCTGTCGTTGTAAAGCTCATACAGCTCATCATTCCATCGTCTGCGGTACCCGTCGTCGTCGATGCGTAGAGCCCCGTAAATCATCCGCAAAATCTGACTGTTTGTCTGACGACAGGAGATACTAAGTCTTGTCCTCGTTTCCCACCAGACATATTTGCTTTGCTCCCTTAACCCACTTGGAAAAGGCAGAACAGAGTTCGCGGTTTTTATTACCGATGGTGTCGATATCATCGTCATACGACAGCAATTGTACGCTCTAGTAAAGTATTGTGCCTGAGCGGTTCAGTTCTGCGGCTTTTATTAACTTCTCCAACAACAGATTAAAGGAATCACACGAAAGGGAGTAGCCTTATTTGAAACCTCGTTTGGTAACAAACGGCTCGGAGAGGTCTTTCCCAATTCTGACGTAGCCGTTTTAATTTCGCGGGGATACCGAATTCAGACATCGCGGCGTATAGGCAACTTCTTTTAGTGCTATCGAAAGAGGATTTGAAATCGTCAAATAGATGGTGTATGTCGATCCTATTCGCGCGGGTGTTTTCCAGGATTAAGTATATTGTGAATACCTGGCCTATGGTGGACTTGCCAGTTCTGAAGCCACACTGATAAGGCGCAATCAGTTCGTTGAGGGTGCACTTCGGCCTTTCACACAATACGCTAGATAAGACCTTGGCTTAGAAGGCTCATCCGTACTAGTTGGTGCGTATGGCAGGGTCGCCTTTCTTGTGAATTGGGCAGAGCACACTTAAATTCCAGTCATCGGGTATGCGTTCATCTGGCCATATTCCGAATAAAAGTTTATGGATGAGCCTTATCAGCTCCTAGCCGCCGTACTTCAATAACTCGGCTAGCAGGCTGCCAGGTCCAGCAGTTTTTGTTGTTTTGCAGCTATGTAGTTGCTATTCGTACCTCGTCATAATTAGGCGGTGGGACAACGACTCCATCGTCATCGACTGGGGCTTGGGTTCGTCTTCTTCACTACTTGCTGTGTTACTGGAATTGAATAGGGTGGAAAAATCTGCGCTCCATAATTTAAGTACGTTCTGGATATCTGTCTCTACCTCGCCATGGTTGTTCTTTGCGTCTGGTCTTGAAAACTTGCGTAAGTCGCTTAACTCTCTGATAGAGTTTTCGGGTCTTTTTCCGGTCGGCCAGCATTTCAGGTTCTTCGTACTCACGTATTTCGACCACTCTCGTTCTATTGCGAGAAATACGTCTCGCTTCCCTCTTCAGTTCGCTATAACAGTCCCTTCCCAGCGGCGAACAGCTGAATCACCTCTGCCTAAAATATGCATCGGCGCAGGTGCCTACATTACCCATCATTTCGGCAATGTTTTATAAAAGGACTTGTATATGAAGTTTTTTGTAACATTCGAATACAACTGGCAACACTGCTTAGGAATAAGAAATTGGAATAGTTCACATCTACTACTTTCCCGATTGCAAGTAATGCAGGATTGAATACAATGCGCCTACAAAGCGGCCATCTTTTCTCTGCAGCTTCCTCACACTTCTCATCATTCTTTCGAGCTTGTTGCAATAAGGATTGTGGCTTGGGTAAGAATTAGGTTTGATGGAAAAGAGTCGGGGTTAAAGCATCGTTGCGGACATCTTGGCATAGAAGCCAGAGGACGGCTTCCCTATGTAGACCATTCGGGCGGATAAGACTATAGTGACTATCTAAACAGTCATAGCAAGCTTCCATTTTTCATCCTCGTAAGCATCAGTCATTGAGTCAATATCGAAGTACTGCACATTACAACTGCGTTTCGCTACGGTGGTATGAATTTCGTGAACGGTGTTATTAAGGTATGGAGAGAAATGTTTCTAATACACCAATTTGAATGTGTTTTTTATTGTACTTGTGCAGATGTCTAGCAAATATATCTGTAAATGTGTGACTTTTTAAAATAGGTTCTAAATATAAATCGAATTTAATTACACCAAACGCCAAGGAAAAAGAAGAAGAATGGCAAATACACACTCTATTAAAGTGATCAACTTAGACTGGCTAAATTGATAAGCCATTAGCTATCAGCTTTGCGAAAATCAACAATTCCACACAAAAATTCAGATAAAGATTTTCCATGTACACACAAATGAGTTCTCGTCTTTAGTCGACTAGTGGACTGCATACAGTTAGGCTGTGGCGATGTTAGAAAAATTTTTGCAACTGCTACTAATTTTCT
This sequence comes from Rhagoletis pomonella, assembly GCF_013731165.1. NCBI lineage: Eukaryota > Metazoa > Arthropoda > Insecta > Diptera > Tephritidae > Rhagoletis > Rhagoletis pomonella. The sequence continues at coordinate 30,263,770 of NW_023458565.1, read as the reverse complement.
GCGTATCACTGGTGCTAACCAGCGCTGGCAGCTATGAAGGGTAATACATACTAGGAAAGTATGTTCGTAAGCTTAGTTTGTAAATCTATCTATATTTGCAGCTACAAGGTGTATGAAGTTAAAACGTATACGCCTGCGCAGAGAGACAATTTGCTCGCAGTTGCAAGGGAAGCTGGCGACAAATACGACTTTCTTTCTCTCAGCCGTAATTTCAATCAAAGCGCAAGAATACTTGTCTCCGGCGCATACGAGGCGAGCTTAAAGGCTCTACTGCAAGAACATCAACTAACGTTTGAGTTACGAAATTCGAATTTCGAACGCACGCTGCAAGCTGAAGTGTTGCAGAATCGCATGCTACGTCAGTGGAAACCCTATGCCGGCACCGGACGTCTTAGCACCGAACGTTATTATTCGCATGACGAAATCAATGCCTATCTAGACGATTTGGCAGCACGCTATCCATCACGTGCATTCGTCAAAATTGTTGGTAAGTCATATGAAGGCCGCCTACTCAAGAGTATAACCATAACGAATGGCGATGGACGCAATGGGAAGAATGTGATTTTCATTGATGGTGCTTTCCACGCACGCGAATGGATTTCGCCAGCAACGGTGGTTTATTTAATTGGTGAACTTGTTGAAGATTTCGGAGAGCATGCTGAGCTTTTAACCGACTATGATTGGGTTATATTGCCGGTCGTGAATGCCGATGGTTATGAGTACACGCAATGGGCCAGTGAGTTCAGACTTTGGCGTAAGACGCGCCAACCTGTCGAGGTAGATGGCACAGTTTGCTATGGCACCGATCCGAATCGCAACTTTGACTTTCACTGGATGGAATTGGGTGCTTCGTCGAATCCTTGCTCGAATATCTATGCTGGACCGCTTGCATTCTCGGAGCCGGAGACGGTGATAGTGCGTGATATTATGCATACACTGCGTGATCGTGGGATACTCTATTTGACGGTGCACTCGTATGGCAATGCCTTATTCTACCCGTGGGGTTGGGGACCGTGAGTGTTGAAGATTCGTGTTTTTTGTTTTTAACTATTAACAATACCTCAAACTTCTGTTTGTTGCAGTGAATTACCGGATACGTGGGAGGATTTGCACGAAGTGGCTTTAGCCGGCGCCGATGCTATACGCGCATACAGCGGCACTGAATACGTTGTCGGTTCATCGACTGCGTTGTACGGTGAAGCCGCTGGTGCCAGCGATGACTACGCCTTCAATGATGGCTTCACACTGTCGTACACTATGGAATTACCCGATGGTGGCAGCAGTGGTTTCGATCCACCAGCGTCTGATATCGATCGTTTGGTTAAGGAAACATGGGTGGGCATTCGAGCTGTAGCCAAGAAAGTAACGGAAAAATACCCAGCACGAAAGGTGAATTTGTAATTTATGCAGCAGTCTAAGCGATAAGGTGAAATTGAACTATATAACTCTAATCTGTTATTTTTTGTGTTATAGTAGTGTGCCAAGAATTTAGCAATAATAAAAAAACATACAGTTACTATTGTCGTTTCGAAGCTTATGGCCTTAAACTTCACAGCTAAAAGTAGCTATTGATAATGCGCGTCGTGAAGGTAAATTGCACGGCTATGGAATTAGTTGCGTTACACGTTTTTGTGTTGCAGAAAATGAGGGCGATGCCCGGAAGCCCTTCGCTGCACTAAGTCCATGAAAATATTAAAATGTTTAGTAATTATTTCAAGTGCAGTCGAGGCTTTTTAATTAGAAATACGGAAATTACAGCAGTTGCGTTTTTAGGTCGATTTAGGTCAACCCTCAACTTTTTGTTAGGCTTAATACTTGTAAAGAATATAAGCTGATTCAAAAATAAATGCATGAACAAATAAAAGTTTTAATGTAATTAATTAAATAAATATCATGCATTTAAAAATTAAAAAAAAAAAACATTTTTCTCGAATTTTTAATTTTTTGGATTATGACACTCGTGCAGCAAAGGTACAATATATACTGTGCATACAAACACACATACAAGAGACTACCTGAATTATAAAGATACAAATTTGTGTTAAAAAAACGTGGCAACACTTATCGCAAAAATTTCTGGATTAAAGTTTTTAAAATAGCTTTCCTTTGATTTCCATATTGCGCTTTTTCAGTTAAATTGTCTTGAATCGAAAATAAGTGGCAACGCTCATGAAAATATTTCTGAATTGAAGTTCTAGAAAATACTTTTCATTTGATATACATACATATAGCGTTATTTTAGTTAAATTTTACAGAAGCGAAAATAGGGGGCAATCTTACCCTCGTATCCTGAAAAAATCTGCCAAACCGTATTGAAACTATTTCTGTACTAATATTCTCAAAACTATCTCTCATTTGATATCTATATTAAGTTCGTTTAGTAAAATTTTTTAGCTTCGAGAACAAGTGGCAACCTTACATTTATATCGTAAGCGATGATATGGTGCAAAAAAGGTGGCAACTCTATTCAAAAATATCTTCGAATTGGGAATTAACACCACTTAAGTAGTACTGTTGTATATCATACAGAGAGTGGCGGTTGCATCTAGAAAACTCTGTAGGAATCGTTGGACACTACAGATAGGCGCGGGACATTGCATTTTTAGGTCCCGAACCCGTCCATCCCGATGGTTTTCAGATTTGTTCCACGAGTCACGTGGTTCCCAATATCTATCACTAAATAAAATTCACATGGCTTTAAAATTAATTGAAAATAATTTTCTTGGATAGCCTTTTCTCGAAAATTCTACTTTCGCCTTGCTGTACGCCCGCAACTTTTGAAAGACCTTCCCGATACCGCACATCTCGTCAATTTTAAAACTAGTAACGTGGGTCGCGCGGGTTCCGGTATCCTGTGCCCATTTCTATTGGACACCCACTGATACACTTTTTAACGGTCTACTTCTAGTCAGGATCCTGCCAGCCGCAGCATAACCGCTTGAAAGCTAAAGTCGTATGAAAACAAACTTATCTGAGGCGGTTCTAAAAGTACAAGGATATCCAAGAATGCTTCTCCTTTTAATTTTTGAAAAATTATAAAATGATAAATGATCGGTAGCCTCACAAGAAGTTATTTTATTTGAAAAAATTAAAACAAAAAATTTTCAATAAACGATTTAACTATTTTCACAAAACTACTATTTATTTTACTTTCAAGTATTCTGTTATCCTCTCAATACATCGTTTAAAAACTTAATAGCTTTCTATTACCTTTTCCGCCATAGCCTTGATACCGATCCAAGTTTCGGAAACCAACTCTAGGATCTTGGTTGGTGCTGGGTCAAAACCATTACCGGCTGCAGGTAATTCCATTGTAATTGAAATCGGGATTTCAGCCGCGGCGAAAGCATAATCATCACTACCACCAGCAGCGGCATAAAGAACATTCGTTGAGCTACCCACTGAGTAAACGGTGCCGGTAGCAGCTTTGATGGCATCATAACCGGCCTGAGCTACCTCATCAAGGGCGCGCCAGGTGTCAGGAAGATCACTAAATAGATTTAAATATATTAACAACGACGAACCCAGCCAAAAAAAAAAAAAATCGCTATATCAATGCTTACGAAGTCCAGCCCCATGGGTAGAGCAGATAGTTGCCGTACGAATGTAGGGTTAGATAGAAGGTTGCACGTCCGGTAAGTGTGTGCATAAGATCGCGCAGAGCTTGCGTCTCAGGCTCAGAGAAAGCAGTCTTGCCCTTGAATGTATCTGCGCATGTATAGCTGGAAGCGCCCACTTCACCCCAGTGAAAATCGAAGTTGCGATTACCATCTGTACCATAGCAATTAGTACTGACTGGCTTGCGAGTCTTACGCCACATACGGGTGGTGGTGTGTGTGTATTCATAACCATCAGGATTGACCACAGGTAAAATAACCCAATCGTAGGTTTGCAAAAGGTGTGCATTTTCAGCAAAGTTCTCCACCAACTGTTGAATGACGTACAAAGCGCCAGCCGGTGCGATCCATTCGCGTGCATGAATGCCAGCATCGAGTAAAATTACTTTCTTGTTGGAAACGCCATCGCCGTTGGTGATTGTAATGGTGCGCAAAGCGCGTCCTTCGTACGACTTACCGATGGTCTTCAAGTAGACGCGGCTTGGATAGTCAGCGGCCAGCTGTTCCAGATAGGCATCGATGGCTTCATAACGCTGATAGGCGCTGAAGGAAATGCTACGCTCGTTGGAGCTGCGCAAATTGCGGAACAAGTTATTTTGCATGCGCTCTGTGGCAACGGTTTCACCGAAGTTTTCGTTGATGATTTGGTATTCGATTTCAGAAGCCTGGAGCGTCTGCTCAAAAGCTGACTGTTCCTCGGGTGCGACCATAACGCGTGCGGCCAGACCCAATACGCGGGGGTGGGTAAAGAAGTCGTATGTCCCACTCTCGGCCAATTGCTGCAAAATTTCCTGCTGCGCAGCGTTTTGAGGCTTGACATCGTAGATCTTGTAGCTGTTGGGAGCGAAAATATGATTTTCCATTTTTTTCTTATTCCACCACTACTCACCCTTCATAGCTGGTGACCTCGGCCAGCACAGCGGTGCAGCACAAAGCGGCTGCCGCTATAAACAATTTAAAGAACATTTTAATTTTCGCTTTCAATAAGAGTACAGTCGTTAATGAAACCACGCAACCTATTGTAATTTGCCTACCGCAGTAGTTGGCTTTTTATAGCGTGTTCGGGCATTTTAGTTGTTGATATTGGAAGTATACTTGAAAATATGCGCTCGTACAAGCTAATTTACAAGCGTCAAAGTTTCGACAGTTATATTTACTATGCGCTCACTCTGGCTTGTGTTATCTATCAATGTTTTGATACAATTACCTATTTGGGTGCAATAAAAATCAAAATACTTTCGTAGATGCAGCATATTTTATTCATTGATTTTAGTAGTGTACAAGTACGGGCATACGTACAAATATATCTGTCAACACATCTAATCGCGAACGTCTTTATCAGTCACTCGTGTCGTATGCTCCGCGAATAGATAGCATCTCTGAAGTGGTGAGAAATTTGTGATCGCACATCAGAAAAATGAAATAGATTTATGGAATATATCAAAACTTTAAAATTGATTATCGATAAAGTGGCCCAGACCTACATACATATGTATGTGTGTATGTATGTATATGCATATGTATTTATATTAATATACTATATGTATGTATGTACATATATGCGAATGTGCGTTCAGCAGAATTTTATAGTAAATTTAGTCCCAACCGGGTGACTTGATTAGACAGTAGGTTAAGTGCGCATATTTGAAATTTTTATACCCAATGCATGGGTTTGAAAATGATGCATTGACAGAAATACTACCAATATATGTACATACATATGTCACATAAACATTATTGGACATTATTGGTGTAATCAGTGGCGCTGATTAGGGTACCAGTCAGGCTGTCTGGGTGACCGTGTTTGCAGGCACAGTTTGTATCTCGAAAAAAAAATTGTGTTATCCCCAAGCAATTTGGTTGCCTGATAACTTGAAAGCAAATGCCTGGTATCTCGAAATAATTTGGTGTAAGATAAGGTTTGTTTATGGAGAAATGTACTCACACTAAATTACATATTATAGAAGAAATCAATACATATTTTCATATTGATAACTTTTGAATTTTAGAGTGATTCAGACGTTATTGCGGCCTTAAGACTTAGAGCGGTAGGTCCCTGTAGGGGGTTTCTAGAAATCGCTACGCTAAATTTTTATCACTAAAAGTCTCTAAATAAATAAAACATATCGAACCCTAACCGCATACACAGAGGAATGCAGCGGTTAAAGAATTTTTCAATATAATATATATACTAAATAATTATATGTATTTGCAATGGATCTTAAGCGAAAATTAGTTGTTTGAAAAATTTGTGGAAATTATGCGTGATCTGCTCTCTTATGTATGTCAAATGTGTGTGTCTCGCAAACCACTTCACGAGTCTGTACCAAATTTGATAAACAATTGCGTGTCACCTTCTTGAAAATTTTTAAAATTACCGCTTTTTATTTAAAGCTCTTTTAGCATTTAAGGAAAGTCATTCATACGAAAATGTATTTCTTCTTCAATGTATTTCAAATAATATTAAATACATGTAATTTATTTTTTTAAGATATTTTAACGTTGAATCGCATGGTTCCGGAGGTTTGCTGGCGTGCTCTCCGAGGGTTCCGCCACACTTGGATCCCATATATAGGAGAATAATTTTTTTTTCGAATTTAATTTACTTCTAATTATTAGATATTACTGTCTAAAAAGGAAAAAAAAACATGTGTGTATGTACATGTATCTTTTAATTTCCTTTAATTTTTAGAAACTGACTTTATTTTCTTATTTTTCTTTTAATTTTTTATTTAATTTTTTAATTTTATTGTTTAAAAAAAATGTTTTCTTAAACTTCATTTAATTTTCAGAAATATATTTTTTTTAGTTTTTATAAATAAAATTTTTCTAATTTTTAGACTAGGTTATTTTTAAAAGATTAATATATATGGGGTATTCTATCCGAACTTTACCTCCAATGCCGAGACGCAAACGATGATTGACGCTTCATATGACCGTGACGGTTAAATGAACACCACATATGATATCTTACCAGAACGTAGAATTTTCCGTTCTTTCCGAATTCGAGTTAAAAAAGGGAGGTTAATAGTTAAAAAACCATGTTGACCTCGAGATGACCTTGAAATTGACCCTCATGGAATTTTGCAACTCGGCATTGGAAAGCTTGTTTTTTTTAAATTAATTTTACATATTTTTAAAAATGTTTTAAGTTAATAAAAAAATGTGCAGAAAAATACCCCATATATTTTTAATTTGTTTATGTATATCCGATCAGTTTGTATATTGTGAAAATTTTTAGTTTGTGATAGGCTTGTCTGATCTGTTCTTTTAGTGTAAATAAAACCACGTTATTTCACTTACGGCCCAACGTTTCGCTAATCTTCTTAGCATCTTCAGGGGCGTGTTTTTTTATTATCTGTTACAAAAATATAAATACATACATATACATATGATAGTAAGTAAAGGAACAAATATATAAAAAAACAAAAAACTAGTACTGCGCTTCCACAACACATACGAACTACTGGGCACTCAGCAGATTTAGCAAACACAAAAATAATCGACATAGAAAAACAAGAAAAAACCAGATACACATTAGAAAGTTTAAGGATCTTGCAAAAAAGGGGAAACACAATAAACAAAAAAGAAGACACCGATGACATTTCTGCCGCCTACTTGTTATGCTTATAGAATTCAAATTTAGTTTTTAGTTTAGACAAAGCTACCACAGAAGGTGGTATGGATTAAGGTAGATTTAGTTAATTTAATGACGAATTTTATGTGAGTATTTTTTGTGTTCAATATCTCAGATGTTCTTTTGCAATTTTTATATGTACTTATGTATATGTATGTGTATTCGTTCCTTTACTTACTATCATATATATATATGTATGTATTTATATTTTTGTAACAGATAATAAAATAAACACGCCCCTGAAGATGCTAAGAAGATTAGCGAAACGTTGGGCCGTAAGTGAAATAACGTCGTTTTATTTACACTAAAAGAACAGATCAGAAAAGCGTATCACAAAATAAAAAAATATTTTTAATTCGATTTAATTTTTAGGAAGTTATTTTATCTCCATTTACTAGATTTTTTTAACTAAATATATTTTGAATTGTTGGATTATATTGTTTTAAAATTAATATTTGATTAAAATTTTAGAAATTAATTTTATAAATTTTTTGCTTTATAATTTAATTTGCTTATAGTTTTAATTTTTTTATTACTTTCAACATAATTTTTTTTAGTTAACTTAATGTTTTTGGAATTTTTCTCTTCTTAAATTTATGTTTTATTGTATTAAAAAGAAATATACATATATTTTTAATTACGTTCCAATATTAGGAGCTAATTTTCTTTCTTTACTTTTCATTTATTTTTTCTCTTTTCTTACATATTTTTTTAAATTTTGCATTACATATATTATTTTGAAAAGAAAAATTGTTTATTTTAATATAATTTAACTTTGAAGAACTTTTTTATGCGTTAATTTTTTAAATTTTATTTCTTTTTGAATTTGATTTTCTTTTAGTTTTACAATGTTGTCTTTTTTTGAGAAGAAAAATACATTGTGGTTTTAATTAAAAAAAAATTGTTGGTCACTTATTTTATTGTTTTTTTTTTCTATTAGATATTTGTTTTTTTTTTTCTGTAAGAAAAAATCCTAAACTTATAGCTTTTATTGTTTTAAAAATAAAAATAAATTTTTTTTCGTTTAGTTCTTGGAAAAATTAGTGCTAAAAACCAACTGCTGTGGTGAGTTGAAAGACAGTTGCCAGAATTGTCTTGCAAATTTATAAACCTGATATTGGTATCTACCACCTAGAAACGCGCTTCCCGTTTAAACAATTTCATTATAGTTTTTTAGCTATTTTGTAATAAATGTTTTCCTAAAACTTTTGCTATTTTAATTAACACTGAAGTTAGTGCGTCCAAACCTCATTGTTTTTTTTTTAATTATCATATATTTTTTTGAAATTTTACATAACACCAGTAACCTAGATTCATGGTAAATTAGTGTTGTCCCGTACAAACAGGGACAATTAATTCTAGATTTTTCAGGCATATGCGAATATTTCAAAAAACATTTGTGCTTTTGGTTAGTACTTTACTATACAAACAAAATTTACTAGATACTTTGTTTTAAAACTTTTACTTTGCCTTCAATTAGCAGCGTAAACTGAAAAAAAATCGTACAAATTGTACCGTACCAACGCTGGAATGCGCCATTTACAAAACCCTTCATCAATTTGTTGCGCCGGTTAGATATTAAAAGTTCCAAATTATTTTTAGCAAACAAAAGAAAATCGTACATTTTTAATTAAACGCAGCTCTCATTAGAGCATTGTCATTGTTTGGTGAAATTATTTGCATAAAATATGGGTTAAATTTTGTAAGTACTAATTACTCTTCTGACATATCAGTATTTTCGTATACGCACGTACACACACACACGCACAAGCAGAGGAAATTTAAAATTTTATGGTGAGCCTGTCTGAATGCTTTAGCTGTTAGTCAAATGACAAAGGAACAATGGGCAGGCAAAATTGTTGTAGAACTTTTCCAACATTTCAGAAAGCCAAAAAAGAGACAAATAAATAAAAATAATAATAATTTGCAAATAAGGCTAGGCAACTAATTCATTGTGTTCGTTGTGTGTTTTTAGTGTTTGAGGATACGATAATGAATTGTACATATGTATGTGTGTGAGGGCGTATGCATGTATAGGAGGCCCAAAAATTACAAGGATATATTCTATACGTAATATGCATAGGTGCTCATTTGTGCTCTTTGCTAATCTGTGTTAATGTTTGAAAACAAAAAAGAGTTAAAAATTGTTCACTTACCCAGTTATTGTTTATTATTATCAGTTCACTGCTCATTAGAAAGATTGGCATTCTGCTTAATAAATGTAAATAAAGCAAAATAATTAGCCTAGATAATATAGTACCGGAAAAGTTGCAGTTAAAATAATTTGACAACGAATGGATATAAGTTGAACTGATTATAATGATTAAAGTTAGCAAAACATATCGCTCATTTGGAGGAAGTTTGGTACGGGGTAATTCAAGGCAAAAGTTTTTCGTCAGAAATTGTCAAATCTGGCAACTTCCTGTAAGATCTGTCTGCCTCTCGAAAGACTAGTTAAAAGATGTGTTAATGATAAGGCTTAGCATTATTCCAGTTTTCCAAAAAATACATTAAATTAAAAAAAGTATATTATTCTTTTAAAAACAATAAAAGCTTAAAATTAAAGGAAAACTAAATTAAATAAAAAAGTTCCTAAATATTAAATGAAATTAAAAAGATTCTTCTTAAAACAAAATCTGTGTAGAAATACATTCGGAGGTTTGCCACTGCCTGCCAAGAACGACCGCTGTTAAGAAAAACCAATAAAGTAAATAAAAAATTAAATAAGTTCCAAGAAATATAAATAAAAAAATTTTTAATTTTTTTTAAAAAAAAAAAAATAAAATAAAAAAAAAGAAATAAGTACTAAAAAAAAAAAAGTGAAGCAATAAGACCTAAAAGTTTCAATAAAAAATAAAAAGTATTAAAAAAATAAAAACACAATAACTTAAAAACAATAATGACACTACTAGCACCAAAATCGGAAAATTAAAAGAAAATTTAATTTGAAAAAATTTATAAATTGAAATAAAATAAAACAGGTTTCTTGAAATCAAATTAAATTGGAAGCATATATATTTTTCTTTTTAGGACAATAAAACCTTTAAATTTAAAAAAAAATTAAATAAACAAATTAAATGAGTATTGAATGAAATTAAAAAAATATTAATATTTGAAAACTAAAAGAAAAATACATTAAAAAAAGAAATCAATTAATTAAAAAAGAAATAATAAAATCAGTAAAAAAAAAAATAATTAAAAAAGTAACAAAACAATTCCGCTAGACGAGAACTCGAACCTCGGATCTCTCGAAGGGTACGCCAGCGCTTTGCTCATTCAGACATTGCTTCAGTTGGAGCAGCGCGAGCAAAATGATATATATCCAGTTGGAGCATGCTCAAGTGCTATCTGTCAAAAAAAACTTTTCACGATAAAGTGGTCAATGGAGCTTTTTTTGTAAGACTTTCGTGCCAAAATAATCATAATCTTTAATCTTGCTTGAAAGGCAGCAACTGTCTTACAAAAGATTTGCAGCTATCTTAGGTAGAATTACCCTGTTAGTGTTATGTTAAATTGGATTATAAAAAGTTGTTTATCAAATTGGTATTCAGTTTTTAAAGACCTCTTTGTCCACATTGAGAACATTATACGCCTTCGTAAAGCTTCGTCCGACTGGCGAATAAAAGCATTTCCCTCGAGAGAAGGTTTTTATTCGTTGTTCGTCGCTAGTATACGTAAAAGCTCCCATTGCCCATAATTGTATTTATTATATTTTTTCTAACAAAATTTCAGTACAGCAACGGTAGTGATTGTATGAAAGTATTTAGGTATGAATCCATTTTAAAAGAACCTGGAACTAAAAGCACCTGCGTCATTATCTTTATGAAAGTAGTCATCAGTTTCATTTCTATATCTAATTTTTTAAGCTGTAATTTCAATGACTAGTGGAAGACCGGCATTATTTTAACACATCTTGCCTTCACATCGATGTTTCTTCTTGCAGTAGTCTCTTTTTCTGTAAATTCTTCTTATCAATCAATTTGAAGTTTTGTATTTGACTGCAACTCTATCAGCAATGAGTACAGAGCCTAAAATGTTTTTATTTTTAACCGTACATTTCAAACATGGCTAAAGAGAACCGTTATTGCAGCAAGCCCTTATTTTCATACTCTTCAATGTGCTACTTATTCATACACCATATTCCCCATAAAGCGCATATTGTTTTGGCTACATCACTGCATATTTTGGACTTTATTTTGTAAACTATTTATGAGCATAAAATATAGTGAATTACTAAAAGCATAAAACAAATGGAAAATATGTGTGTGAAAAGCGACAAAGCCAACCGTTACGTATGGCATAGACAGAGAAAGAGAGAGCTTTCAACTAAGGACAATGAGCAGTTAAACGCAAAATGTTTTTACAGGCGAACTGGCAGTAACAGTCGGGCTATGTATGTAAACAAATCGCTGGATGCACTGCACTGCACCGAAGTAGTCAAATAGTCAAACAAAGAGTCAACAAATCGACCAGACTGCTAACCAACTAGCCGACCAAAATGAGTAATAAAGGCCAAAAGTTTTTTATAAATGGTTTTCAACTGCACGTGACTGCAAACAGAATTCGAAGTTTTGCTCCACTTTTTTATGAACAAAAAAAGAGAAATGTTTTGTTTTTTTTGTGTTTTTCTTTTGCTTTGTTATAGCATATTGCATGTTATTATTTTAATTTTATTTTTTTTTGTGCAAAACTTTTCATACACTGAAATTATTTGCATTGTTTGTGCGATATATTAGTGTGTGTGTGTGTGTGTATGCATGCGTTTATGAAAACTGACTTTTTGTGAACCGCTATTCGTTGACAAAATGCAAGAGGCGCACAGATGTGCCCATTACTTCATCCTACGGAGAAATCGGTTAGTCTTTGTCTGCTCCTATTTATGAACGTCTTTATTGAATTTATAATATTTTTTTAATTTTTAAAAGAATCCAGGAGTTAGTATAGCTTATAATAATAAGCAACTATTTTTTCTAGAATAAGATCTCTTAATATTTCAAGAAAGGAAACTCGATAATTGTCACTTTTTATTTAAAAAAAAAGAAATCTTTGATTTCCCCCATCTATAAAATTATTTATTTCCTTTATTACTTGAACCCTTTCTGTCATCGGCAAACATAGGTATTTGCACTATCACGAACACCGAGCACACTGGAAAGTTTTACACTCTTAAAAGCTTTTCATTCTCTCTGACTTAAGAAGTTTAATTTTCAATTTCCATTTTACATAATTTAAGGCAATGAAAAAGCAAAAATTCTGAAAGAGCAAAAAAAATACATTGGATGTCAGTTGCACAGCAAACACCAGCTTCTTTGGAAAGATACTCACTCTGCTTTACTCCTTCCTTACCCATTATTATTACTTAGAAATGCATGCCATAGTGAAAGCAGACTTTATTAAGTCACTTCTCGCGCACTGACAATTAAAAGAAGCCGAGACTAAAAAACACTGGGCATGTACATACATACATACATACGTACATATACATTTCAATGGTACTAAAAGAAACAATAAAATCATGCTTGTTGTTGTGGTCGTTGTTGCTATATGCCTGATAAAGTTATTGAGTTGGCATATCTTTGAGAGATACATACATACTTGCCGTCAACTAAACGCGACTCAGCCAGCTACCAGTTAAGCAAAAAGTAAGAAATTCGAATTTGAAGTGTTGGTAGGTGAGCGACATGCGCCGCCACGGGTAAAGAAGGACTATAGCGATTCGTAGGGGGGTGGCATAAACTGAAAAGGATTTTAATTAAAATTCATCTTCACATTTAATCAAATCATGGTTTGCAGGCTTTTTCGCTTCTAATTAAGTGCGAAAATCGTTAAGTGTAAAATCAAATCGGGCTATTAATTCAAGCCGTAGGAAGGGTGGGAAGGAAGGTGGTGATGAGAGAAAAAGAAGGTGGCTGTGTATGATGAAGGCAAATATGTACTGGCAGTAGCAGCTGTACTAAAGGCAATAAAAGCAATAAAAGCAACAATAATACTGGCGCTAGCGGTGGCTGCTGACAACAATGAATGCGGCAAAAACCAACAGCCACTTGGCATAACTGAAATTCTTGCGCTACACATTTCACTCTTTCGCCATCCTCAGACGCGCTTCAACCTACGGCTCTCTGCTTCTTGTTGCTGGTATGTAGTTGCTGGCTGATTAGATCAAAGCCAGAGGGGGTTGAGTGTATTATTGAATGATGACGTTGTTGATTTGGTTTGGCGGGCGGTTTGTAATACGAGTTGGGCTCGCGTAAACTCGGCGTTGGTTGGGGTTAGCGGATGGCTGACTACCTGACTGGCGGCTGTACGGGTGTGTGAGTGTGGTGTGAGTTTACAATTTCGGGTTCAAGTTTGTAAACTGAACTGCCTACTTTGTTTGGCATTTACGAGCACACACAGGTCGATTGATGCCACTCAAGTGTTGTTGATATTATTTTGCTGGTGTAATGTTTGCTTTTTTGTTTTTGCGGATTACCGCAATGACAACGCGCTTAAATGGTATTTTATTGAGGTTAGCTGAGGCGTGAGCTGGCACAATGGTGTCAAATAGTTCAGGGAATTTATAATAATTCTTACATTAGTGTACCTAGAAAAAAAATTGATGGGCTAGCTGGTAGTTGAAAATAGCTTAAGTGTAAATGCTCTTCGCAACTCAAGTTACGCAAGACCGAAATGCTTTTCGCCCTTTTAAATTTCAGCAAGTGATTTCGCTCGAAAATATTCGTTGCTTAATGCAGTCGTACTGGTTTTAATTAACACCCTAATCTGATGAATAATACTCGTATCAAATTTAAGTCATTATTTACGAGTTGATTTAAATTGCGAGTATTTTCTTATCACGTACATCAATGGAAATGACGTCACCATCAAGAAATAACTGTAAATACCTCATTATTTACGATTGAACGCTTTACAATAAAAATTGCATATTCAATTATAAATTAAATGTGCTTAAAATACGCAAGCAAAGGGCATACATACATATGTACACGAGTATATACATAAGTACATTAGGGTGCATAAAAAAAAAGTTGCGATTTTTCCAAAGGAATTATAAAAAAATATTGGGCCGTATGAATAAACTAAACTAAGTGAGTACTTTTTCTTAAAATTTCAGACCTTTTAGTTAAATTTTGTTTGAATAAATCTTAATAATAATAATAAATTTTAAGAAAAAGCAAATGCAGCAAATGTTAATGCTATTTTTGACAGATTTTTTTGTGCTGATTACGAATCCGTAAGCGTAAAGTTTTCATTAACTCCAGATTTTAAGAAAATCGAGGTCAAAGTATCAAAAAATCGCGTTTTTTTTGCAATATTTGAGAAGCTATAGCAAAGAAACAAAGGGAAAGAAAAGATTAAAGCTAAAAATCTCGACTACTATCCATGCAAATTCCTGTACCTTTGCTTGATGGTCACTTACTGCTACTTTGGACTGAGTAGGCAATTCAGGAGCAAAGACCTCTATCGACGTACGAAAACCACACTCTATAAGTCACTCATCACGCCCGTGCTGGTATATGGCGCAGAAGCGTGGACAATGACAACATCCGATGGGCTGGCTCTTGGAGTAGATTATGTAATTGAGATGCTAATTCATAAATCAGTACGAAACTGTGTTTGCATGAATGTATAAAAGTTATGAAACATTTCCACAGCTTACGTATGTATGCAAGTAAATTTGTATGCAAAAAAAAAATGAACATTTTGCCAAGCCCCACTTTTATTGGTTTAACACCTATTGCAACCGCTTGATGACATTTACAAATACAATACAAGGAGCCAGATTAAGTAATTGGAGCTTTTCGTATATAAAACCTTGGTAAAACTCAACTGACTTCATTTTGATTAAACCCTTTGGCGTCTTCACATTTATTCCACGCCAACGAGTGCATCTTATGCAGCTAATATTTAAGTAAAGGAACTAAATACGAACAAGCCTTAGTCCAATTCAAGCCATCAAAATGGATTTCAAGCATGTATTATTAGTTTTAACTGTACTAGTGCAGCTCATCTTTGGTTCATTGGCTGGCATTATTGAGTTTACGGAATCAGCTTCGACGAGAAGAACACCAAGACTGATAGAGCAGCCGAAAGAGATAAGGAATCGCGATTATATGCGTGGCTTGGGATAAATGATTTGTTAGTTCTACATTTGAATTTTAATTAAATTTAATTTTTTGTTGCATTACAATGTATTTTATTAATTAAAGTTTTTAGAATTATTTCTATTTTTAAACCTTTCTACACATTTGTACTGGCGTGTTTTTTTTTTAGAAAAAAATCCATGTGCTTTCATAAATGATTGAATACGCATTTGCATGTTTTGCTTGTTAGTTTGAATTGAAAGCAGTGCGCCGCTGCAGCAGCAGCAGGTGCTTGTATCGATTCATCTTTCGAGGTGAATGCAACGAACTCATCGAATGACTCATATGCATAAATACAGTATTTTTTGGACTCATATCTATGCGCATTAGGGTGTATCACCAACAAAAAAAAGTTGCGGGTTTTCCAGCGAAATTATAAATTTTATATTTATTATAAAAATTATTGCAAAAATTGCAAAAGTTCTTCTCTCTGACATCAGAATTTTTTTAAAAAGGATCTTGAAATTTGAAAGTTTTGATTAACTAAAAAAAAAAAATTTTAAAATGCAGTTCAATGTAGAATAGCAATATACCAAATGAGAGAGAACATTCTATAAAATTAAAAAAAAAAAATAGTTTTTTTGGTGCACAAGGACGAATAGGTACTGAAAATACCCTTCAAATTACTTTTATTTTTCAAGCTAATAAAGTTAGAAAGACGAAAATCGAGCTTGTGGTAAATTTTTTCAAAAATAAATATTTTAAATTTTCAAGCATATTCATGGATATGATTTTGAAATTACATTTTCAATACCTATTCGTCCTTGGGCACCAAAAAATTTAAATTTTTTTAACTTTACAGAATTTTTTCTTATATTTGATACCCATATTGTTGTTCTATGTGGCACTGACGTCAGAGAGAAAAACTACAAACGCAAATATTGATTTTTTGGGTGTGAAATTGAGTAGTGTTATATTTTATGACTCTCGCCAAATATTTCGGAAAAATATTAAGATTTACGTGAGCTAGACCAATTTGAAAAAATATTTTGAATCCGTTGATAAAATTTTGAAACATTTTCATGCCCTTTTGTGACCTTTTAAGCTTAAACTTGTCTATCATCTGATTTTTTAGAAAAATAATTTTTTAAAAACAACTTTTATTCATAAAAAACTCGAACACGGATGGTATTTTCAAATTGTTCGAGCTCGTATAAATCATCATATTTTCACGAAATATTTTGGTGGAAAGCTTAAGGTATAATAAATTTTATAATTCCGATCGAAATAAAATACAGATTTTTTTGTATGGAAAGTGATACACCCTAATGCACAAACACATGCATGCAATTGTAACATATTTCTTTTGTTATTACAGTGCCTTAGAAAAATTGCATATTGATATGGCAGATTGTCGAAGGGCTCTTTCGTTTTGAAATGTGTGACAAAAGGTGAAGAACTGTATGAATTTAGCTGTGAAGAGTCAAATGAAGTACAAAGCTATGCAGATTTTCTATACGTTGTTTGGATTAAGAGTAAAAATATTGTGACGATTCGAAAGATTAAAATAATGGTATTTGTACAGAAAAGGATATAGAAAGAGACTCGGGATGTTTCAAATGTAATTTTTTTAACACTCGCGAATGCGAATGCGAATTTTCGGGGTGGCGAATGCGAATGTTAGGAATTACATTAAAAAAGCTACAATCAACTTAGGCATGGTTTTTTTACTTAAACAATTTGTGAATTATTAGAATATTGAACGAGTGCTTAACATATACAGTGTTTTAATGTAGTAGTCAAAGTTCAAAAGGGGCTTTTTCTCCCATGGGGCGATTTCTTAGAGGCTCGTATATAAGGCCGGCGGCACTGAACAATTGCTCACTTGGAACGCTGGCGGGTGGAGCGCTCAAACATTTGCGGCCCAGATCTGTCAATTCGCCGTATTTTAGTTTAGTTTTCCAACAATCGAGAGGATTTTTGCTCGTTTTTCTTTAAGATAGGCCTTCAATTGAGTTTTAATTTCACTTTTTTTTTAATGTTTCCAGATTTTACATCCGAGCCTTCGCTTTCGCTGGATGAATCTAAAATTATTTCTAGATTGCTATAAGACTTTTAGCAGTACTTGCTGAAGGCCCATTAATTCTGCTTGATATACCACTTAACCGTTTAGCGCCTAAAGCTAAAAGCCGGTTATTGTCCGCACCCTGGTAAGAAAAACTTACCGCACAATTCTGTGTTTTCTTGATGAATTATTTGTAAAGAAATTTTATCAAGATTTTTATCAAGTAAAAGCTCCCATCGCAATCTGTGTCAATATTTATAAAATAAAAATCTCTACGATTTTTTAGAGATTAATGGCCTTATTCATAAAAAATAAAGTAGGTTTAAAGAGCTTTATAAATTGACGTTTTCATACATTTTTCAATTTATAAACCTTTCATAAAGCTACTTTATTTTTTATGAATAAGGCCATTAGATTTTTTAGAGTGGAACTGATTTCATTGTCCCATATGAAATATATGAATTTAAAAGCAAAAAAGCCGAGTAGGTAGAGATGTCGACAATAAATTCTGTTTGTCGCAGGTTCAAATGCCGGCACATGCAGTATTTAAATGATAGAAACAAATTTTTTTATAAACAAAATTTATAATTTTCATATGTAATTTCGATTTGTAAACGCTTGTCAATAGCATTTTCAATCTTGATAATTTATCAAGAAAATAGCTTTTGATTTCTGTGCTAGCAATCCAATTTTTGATAAATAATAAAAAATTTAGAAATCATACAATTTTTTATTTATCAAGTGCACATAATCGGGCTGTTAGAGTGGACTCTCTGCCCATGTACACATTCGCATTCGCAAAATATTCTTATCATTTGATGCGAATGCGAATCATTCGCATAACGAATGCGAATTCAAGTATTCGCAACATCCCTTATTGAGACACAAAGACTAAATCTGGGACCTATTTTGGGGTTTTAAAGATTTTCGGGATTCTCGGAACTTATCGATATAATAATCAATATCTTTATCGGTTTCGTTATCGATATTTTTATCGATGTAGTTATCGACATTTTTTATAGATTTTGTTATCGATATTTTTATCAATTTTGTTATAGATATTGTTATAGATTTTGTAATCGATATGTTTTAACTAGAGTTTGACCGATTCGTCGGCCGATGCCGAGGCTAGTACCGGCTTGAATGAGGTTATGCTATTTAGTTATTTGATTATGTTTTTATTTTGTTACTATAAAAGCACCTTTTCTTGAAATGAATTTAATTCAGGAATTAATCGGCCGGACTCTAAGAATAACCCCACAACAAATTTTCCCGATAGACAGCGCATCAGTTGAGATATTTGAAAAATTCGTATATATTTATAGTCCGATTTGTTTCATATTTAGATATATATATATATATATATATATATTACTTAAATGGAAAGAAATAAACCCAAACAAAATTCAGCCGTTCGGAGGTGCGGGGTCGATTTTTCTTTTTTTACGAACCGCTAATAAAAGCTTGTCTTGTTTATTTTAAAGTACTTTTTTCGAATTATTGTTTATGCTGACTACATACGGGGCAACCGTTGAAGCAACGTGTCGAGGCAACCTGTTTTTCTTGTTCAATACACACGAGACATCCATTGCGGCAACCTCAGTAGTGTGTGCTCTGTTATGAAATGAACATACGGAAGAAAATTTTGTTTTCTACTAAAACACTTTTGCAGCGGAACTGTTTTCAATGAACTAAGCCAATAAGGCAACCGACACGGCAACCAACACAAAATATCAACATATTTTGATTTTCGAGCGACGGTTGCGGCAACACGAATTTGTATGAGCAACAATAATAGACACGAAGCAACGGTCGATGCAACATGCCCTCGTTGCCGCAGCGGTTGCCTCGTGTGTAGCCAGCATTATACCGGAGCGCACTTGTGCACAAACAAGAATGATAGAATACAAGATTGCGCCGATCGCAGCAGAATTCGTGAGAGTAACTTTGGCGTGACGTCACTGTAGAGTTGACAACTGAGAGCGGCGTGAATGAGGGCGACTAGTGATGTGCTGAATTGTCCCCAGTACTCGGTACCCAATACTTAAAAAAGATTTCGGTACCCTATACTTCCTTTTCGGTATCCGATACCGATTATTTACATTAAACCCTCGCCATTATATGAACTTATCGCCACAGAAAAATATTATTTAATCAGTTTTAACCTTAGTCGATCCAAGGTTCAAGAAAAATACTTTGACGGATGAAGAAGCCTTTCAGGGGAGAGATTCTGTAGCCAGTTAGCGACAAGTTTCGGATCGATATCGCACTTGTTGACTTACAAATATTTGATATCAAACGTCGACAAAACCGATACCGATTCGAAAATTGTTACAGAATCTGTCCCAGGCCTACAAAAATGATATCGTCCGATTCAGCTGGAACAAAAACGCTTCAAACAAGTAAGGGTTTCTCTGTATTATGGCATCGAACCGACATATATACACCTTTCATTTGAATCAGTAAAAAAGCTCTATTGGCTCTTACATTCGGGTTTTGTTAGGCGTTTTTTCCATATTTTTGGCCTATGTGCGCTTTTATTCGAAACCTAAATGTTTCGGTACCGAGTATCGAGAGTATTGGGTACTTAAAAGTATTGACTCAGCACATCACTACTGCTGTCTTCTCTACTGTGGCGTCACCAAAACAGCTGATTCTGTCAAAATCACTGAGAGCCGAGTAGCGGTATCGTCATCGGCGCCACCTCTGTATTCTCTCCACCGTGGTGCACAAAGGTATTAGCTGTTTTTCAATGGGCCCGATCATTGCCCATTGTCCGGATAAAAAATTTGCACGCAAATGCAACAACAACGATATGATCCTGTTTATTTTGTTTTACTGATAATCTGCAGCACGGTTTGGTAGTACTGACAAATGAATGTACATTTGTACAAACAGATATTCTGCCATTCGTTTATCTTCACTTGATTCAAATAAATCGCCTTTATGTTAAATATTTATTTAATTGAATATTACTTTATTACTTCGTTTAAATGAACTTTTCTCCATTTAATGAGCTCATTTTTATATTTTCATCTTCCTCGTGCTAGTAGTATAAAATTAATGCAGCGCACCCCAATAAGAAGATCCAGATCGTTTCCATGAGAAATGATCGCTATAACCCAAGGAAACAAAACTATTACAACTTTGTTCACATAACGGGATAGATATAGCACAAAAACCAAAACAAATCGATTTAATAGTTTTCCAAATATCTCAAGAACGGGGCGAAGAGAAAATTTGAAAAGAAATCACACATACACACATCAAATCTCTCTTTGAAAAGAGATATTTTTTTAATTTTTTTTCTGGTTTTTGAAAATATGCCATCTCAAAAAAAAAAGGAAAAAATCACAATCTGAGTATTGCGCAATATTTAAGTATAGTATTACAATAATTTGAGTTATGAACTTTTTCTTTACACCGAAGTTGAGTAAAATGAGTACATTACAAATTTACAAATTTTTAAAACTTTTTTTTAGAATTTTTTCGAGTATGCAGTTTTGTAGGCCATTAAATTTTAGTATAATAAAATACAAGGTTTAGGCGATTGCAAAAATGGCGTCATTTTTTTGAAACGTTTTTGCGCATTTTCTTCCATGAGAAAAAAGTATAAAAAGCCGTCAGCATAAAAAAAGTATTAAAAATCAACGCAATTTTGCAGTAGCTTAAAACTTGCACTAAACTAAACTACTAAAATTGAATTGGCTACAAAATTGCATAGAAAAAAATAAAAAGTTTGTAAATTTGTAATGAACTAATTTTACTCAACTTCGGTGTAAAAAAAAGTCATAACTCAAATTATTGTAGGGTGCACCTCGTAATATTATACCTAAATATTGCGCAATACTCAGAGCTACCATTGTGATTTTTAAAATTTTTTTTTTGAGATGGCATATTTTCAAAAACTATTTTTTTTTTTATCAAAATATTTGTATGTGAAAAATTTTCCAAGAAAATCCTCGCCCCGTTCTCGAGATATTTGGAAAACTAAGAAATCGATTTTTTTGTGTTTTTGTGCTTTAAAGTTTTTAAAAATTTGTTAATCAAGCTCA
Source organism: Rhagoletis pomonella (assembly GCF_013731165.1). Classification (NCBI taxonomy): domain Eukaryota; kingdom Metazoa; phylum Arthropoda; class Insecta; order Diptera; family Tephritidae; genus Rhagoletis; species Rhagoletis pomonella. The sequence continues at coordinate 30,242,312 of NW_023458565.1, read as the reverse complement.
AATTTCACATTTATTTATTATTTATGTTTATCCATCAACCCTAAAAATTGAAAGGTTTTAAAATTTATCTGCCCTTCTAACGCATTTTTTCAGTACAAATTTTTTTTTTTAGAGGGCAGATAAATTTTAAATCCTACTTAAGAAAACGGCCCGATATAATAAACGTATTAATAAATATTGAGTTTCCGGAAGAACTTCGTAAATTTACAAAACACTAAATTAGAAACACGTATTTATTCTCAAACCAATTAAAATCACCTTATTAGGTACGTACGTATTTCGCCAGATATCCCAGTAGAAACAGGTTAAATACCCATATATTTATGTACATACATACACATGTACATATATGCTTGCCTTAGTAAAAAACTCCAAACTGGCCAGCTGTAAAACAGTCGAGTCGAGTGGACAAGTATTATAAAAGGCACGTACGATCCAAATGCAAATTCCAAAGTTCAACAAACAACACAAGCGGACACAGTGGCTTAAAGGATTTGCTGTGGTGAAGTGAAGTTAAGTAAGCAAGCAACCAAACGCACAACAAAATGAAATTGAATAGGGTTTATAGATTTTTGTTGCTGATGGCAGTATTGCTGCAAGTGTTGTCGCTGGCGCGTGCTGCTCCAAAATCCCATGACGATGACAATGACTCGGATGAAGTAGATGTTGCTGAGAAAGCGCCCAGTGGGAGTAAAAGTGCTGCCGGCAGTGATGTCAACAAAAGTGATACCCATAAAGGGGGTAGTGGCATCATTAATGTGGATTGGCGGTGATCTCACAAATAACCAACGCTCTGAGCGAATAGAAGAAGGAGCTGGTGGTGCCGAAGATGGTAACGCTGAACGGCCTCTATTGGAAAGCCTAGGCGGTTTGAGTTAAGTGCGATTGAGTTGTGTGTTATTTAAAATTTTGTTAGGAAGCCTTTGTTGCAACTATGTATGTTTGTATATAATTATAATATAAATTTGTTTCTGTTTTTGTTAAAAAATAATTAATTGGTGCGATTTATTTAATGACCATTCGGTGGTTTTCCTTGTTGTTTGTGTTTCATTACAGTTTTAGGTTATTACACCGGTTTGTATTTACATTAATATATATATGAATCTTAGAGTAAAGTAAGTACTTACGTTTCGGCATTAGTTGTTAATTTTTGGTATTTTTTCATTATATTTGATTAGGTGGTAATTTGCGTAGCGATTTGATTACAAAAGCAATTGCTGCGAATTTAGTCTTATCCTTACACTCGCGGGAAAAGGGTCGACGCAAACAATTCGCCAATTTCAAAGCCGCTTTCGCTGCGAAACTAACTCCAATAGTTTCATTTAGGTGCTTGATTTGTAGGCCTGAAAATCGACGACACAGAAAGTAATCAATTGATTCCTAATCTTCTTCATTTATTTGTTTATTTATGCCTTATTTTAACAACAGACAATTGAGACTTAAGCACTAAATAAACATCAAATCAAGTATTACTCAGTAAAAAAATATTTTTTTTTTTAATTTTAATTGTAGTACAGATTTAGTATTAGATAGATCTTAATCCAAAAAATTCGACAAGAAGTTAAGTTCAGACAGAGTTCTATTCATCGGAGCATTAGCACCGTAGACTGTCCTCTTAAGACCAACATGAAACATTGATTCACTGAAGAAGACAAGGACAATCAATCTTGCCGTAGACAGGATCCAAAAAATAAACGAAACTGATAAGAGAGTTCTGCTATCTGCAAGGGGAATCGTAGGACGGAGTCGGATCAGAAAAGTCAAGCATGAATTTGTAATAATGCAATTTAAATGTAGTTCAATCTATTATCAAAATACACTCCTAAATCTTTTATTTCTTTAATCTCAGTAAGTGTCCTATTTCAGAATAAATTTTAAGATCATCGGCATTAAATTATAGTGACCAGATTTCTGTGGTCAAAAATCGAGACATTTCTAAAGCATCGAATCCGAACTTACAATATAGTGTTTAGAATAAAAGACATAACAGCTTTTAATACAGTTTTATTAAAAAAAAAAAAAAAAAAAAAAAGAGAAAAAACTTGAAAAATGGCGAGAATGTAAATAGCGAAAAGGCATTTTAGTAAGTTTTGGCTACTTTTCTTTGTTTAAAATATTTTCATTATTTTTTATGTAAATATAATTTACTATCTAAAAAAATCATGTTAATCAAAATTTCAAACTATGTAGAACATTTATAAAAATTCGACGAATTTTAAAAAATTTTGATGAAAATTTTTATCAGATTTTCTAGATTTTTTTTTGAGTATGCCCATTAGGCTGGGTCGATTTTGTATGGGCGAAAATAAAAGTCGTTTGACCGCATTGTAATAGTAATATTATGATGTCTTAGGTCTTAGCCAATTGTTATTGGCCACGAAAGATTAATTTAAAACTTATCTTTAGCCCGCGCAATTGCATCAAAGTATACGAATTTTGAAAATGAAACTTCGGCTGGTAATATCTATGGAATGCGTTAATTTTTATAAACCGGGCGATATATCAAATTAAGGGTTATTAAATTTAGTACCTCACGTTCATTTATCATTTTTCAATAAGTCTTAAATTTTAAGATATTAAGATAAAACTTACAATAACTATAATTTTCCCGTATAGATTTTCAATTCTTCATTACTTCAGGAACCAAATGAAAAATACAAAAAAGTGAGACGGTGTTTATTTCAAGCGTTTTAATATTTTCGGATGTTTATATAGTATTAAAAGGACCATGGACTTGGTCACGCCGATTTGGTCAGTTTTCAAGATCCTGATGAATGAAATGAAATATGTATCGTCAAAGAATACGAATCGTTTAATAAGTTAATAGTAGTTGCATACATTAACATAATACAGTTAGGATGAGAAACGCCCATTTTAAGTCCATTTATGCCGTCTTGAAAATTGGTGCGGAATAGTTTTTTTAGTCAACGAAGACGCACATTTTTCGCGGTTTCTAAATTTGCCGTTATATGAAAGTAGGAGACGTGAAATAATTGTTTAGATATAGTGCATAAGTATTTTAGTTAATTGCATTATGTGAAAAAAGTCTTTAACATATCCTGGGAAATCCTTTTGCGGACTCTCCAATTGGACGATAGTGCTTCGCATTCGGCTTGAACGAAAAAAGGCGCTCGCTGGAACACTTTTCTGTAATCCGGCTCTTTTATCTAAACGTTTTTTATACAATTGAAGATACATTTTTTTTAGAAAAAAAACTGGAGATCCACTTAAGTTTTTCGATATAATTTTGGTAAATGTTACTCGATCGGCACGTAGTAAGTACCAAATTGAAGGAGAGACTTACTGTTACTGATTTATAGTAATAATATTATAAAAGTAGTTCAGATTATAAACAAATTGTTTTAAATTAAAAAACGTGTTGAACATTTTTTTTGTAATTTTCCTTTATTTGCAATTTTTATATTGTGCATAAACATAAGTAAACTAATTAGTGTTTCTAGAAGTTGTGCCTATTCAGTGTTTCCATACTCACTTGCATAAACCAAACTTTTTCCACGATGATGCAAAATAATGGCTTTTCTATTAGAGCTACCGAAATTGTTCCTAAATTTGCAAAAATTCGCAAACTATAGCTAATATTAAAACAAGATTAGAATACTTGCAACCAGCGACCTAAATGAACGGCAGCAATATTAATGCTCTTCTTTACATCTTTTGACTATAGGCCAGTGCAATTATCAAGAGAACAATTAAAAATGTATTGAAAAAAGATTACTTTGAGATTAACGATAAGCTAAAGGGCTGCGAAAAATTATATTTGACTTTATCTTTTGCATTAACTGATTCATTACTTAATAATATGCACCAAACCTTTTGGCTGAACCCAGAACTTTTAACAAGAATTGGTCTTATTCGACTAGTGTGCTGTGGGTGACTTGGCGGTCGATGCGCGGGCTCTTAACATTAAAATAAAATACTAATATTCTTCTTCTTGTTGACACATTATATTTTCACTATTACCAAGGGATTTGAGTAAAATTAGATTTTCGACCCGCCCTAATGCCCATTAAATTGTTGTATAAATCCATTGTGCAAAATTGAAGTAGCTTAGTCTTCCAGTTGATTTTCTGAAATTTTTTGTTCGCGTATATTCCTCCAATCAAAATATGTTCAAAATGAGCAACATGTTCCACAAAAATAGAAAAAAATTTACCAAAAATCTACGGTAAGTCCGAGCTACTTATAATTTTCACTTTGAATTGAATGAGCTACAAAACTGCATACTCATTATGTTTCTGAGAAATTTAATCAAAGAGCTCAAAATTTTGAAAAACTTTTGCCGAATTTTGCAAATTTTTGTGCAAAGTTTGAAACTTTGACAAACATAGTCTTTGTTATATAACGAGCTATACTTTCTTAAAAAAATAATAAACATTAAATAATCGCCAAAGAATGCTAAAATGTCTTTTTCCAATTTATATTTTCGCCACTGTATCTAAAAATTATATTTTTATATCTATGATTTTTTGAGGGAATTAGTATTTTTTTTAAATTTCACATTAGGATGCATCACTCTCAATGCCAAAAAAAACGGTGCTATTTTTCCATCGGAAATATAAACTTTATTGTATTTCGGAAAAATATTAAAATTTACATTTTATCATCTGTAACAAAATAATGAGGTTTTTTGAGGTATTTTCATTTCGACCTAGCTCTTGTAAATCCTTTATTTATTTACACAATATATTCTCGCGGAAGTTTTAAAAATATAATAATTTTTATAATGCCGCTGGAAAAACGCCACATTTTTTTGGTGATGCATCCTAATGTCCACACATCTTTTGCTTTAAATTTAGTTTCAAAAAAAGAGCAAAATAAATTAAATTTTAAGTTCCATAAATGTGTGCATGAAAATCATTCATAATTTCCATAATTTCATCTGCCATTTGCAGGCGTCATACGCAGCATTATTAGTAGGACATCAATATGGAAATATTATTTAACGCACACTTGCACAGACGAATTACATATGTACATATGTGTGTGTACTTCCATGCGCCTGAAAACTCACTACAAAAATTCCATATTTATCATCCATAATCCTTTTTGCCATGCTTTATTTGCATTGCGGTGATTTTTAATTTTTTTTTTGTTGTACTTCCAAGATATTGCAACACATTTTGCCAGTTACATTCATTCATTATTTTTCATTCAGTCATTCATTCATTGTGATAGATAAAAATAATGAACATGCCAAAGGATTAAGGAGTAAAAGTCATGCAAGCGGAATGAGTGAGGTAAGTAAGCGTACACATACATATATACGACTGCGTGTCTATGCGCCTGTTGGTGTAATGTAGAGCAATCGGTGGGAAGTGCAGATGACGATTGATATACTTGCGCTAGGTACAATAAAAGTAACGGCAAGTTGGGGGGCTGTGTGATCTTGGCGGTTAACACTTTTTTTGCTGTCATTGCGTTTGTATGTTTCTTTAATGCATTCATTATTGTTGTTGCTGCTGCTGCTGCTGCTGCTTCTACTGACTGCTGTTATTATTGCCTTAGTTCACTTTTGCTACCGTCTACGATTCGGTTGATGGCGCAAAATTTATTTTCATCAGCAACAAATTGCAACAGTGTTTTCGCCTTTGTTCTGTGCGTTGCCGCGCGCTAGAGGCTTCCGAAGCGATTAAGGCTGCAGTTGTAAAGTTCTTAGTTGCCTTTGAGTCCTTCGTTTTTTATTTGTATTTTTGTTTTTTTATTTTCTGTTTAGTTGCTCGCAATGTCTCTACTTTTTCGCACACTTCCGACAGTTAAATTAAAGTGTTGCATACTTTGTTTTTGTGCGAGTTTGGGACGAGTTTGCCTTGCATTTATCAGCGCGAAGCGAAGAGAAAGCAAAGCAAAAACAAAAGCAAAAATCTACATCAATAACAACAACTATAGCAGTTGTAGTATTTGTAGCATTGTTATAAGAACTTATAGGCAGCGCTTGTAAAAACAATCGGTTTGTAAGCCGCAGCAACAAATTTGTATTTGCTTTAGTGTTCTTGCGCGCCCAAAAGTATGTGAAGTGCTTTGAACGCGTGTTTTTTCGCTTTTCCCAGCTGCTTGTATAAATACTACATGTGTGTATGTGTGTGTGTGTGTCTGTGTCTCGCACTACTTCAAACAAGATCTGCACGGTTTAGTTGCGCCTTCAGCCGTCGGAAGAGCACAGTTCATGTTGAAATATTGTACCACGTTTGTATCTAATCGTTTCGCACTCCCAGAGCAAAGGAACAGTGGTTCAGATTGTCTACTAATCCCTTAAAAATGTACTACACGATTGCAAATTAAATTTAAAAGGGTTTCTGCACTTGTCACCTTAACATTTTAAATCTGAATGTGGGTTCAATAGCCGCACCTAACGAGACCATAGCAATGTAGGGCGTTGTATTTTTGGCGCTCAAGCCGTAATATAACTGAATAGAACGCTGAATGACTGAAAAGCTTGCATTGAAATGGAAAACTCTGAAACTAGCGGTGTTATTTTTCCTAATGTTAAAGGACCCTTGAGAAAGTTGGCATATGATCTCTTCTTTATTTGTCGGATGTGGACAGAAGACGGCGACACTCTGGGCAAGAGAGATTTATCCATCTGCTTTTAGCAGTCTTTACTAAGTATGGTCTATGATCTGCCTTCTACGTTGTTATCAAAGGAAAAAAAACAGCCTAAAGAATTCGAATGATAAGAATACTTTAAGGGTTTCAAAAGGGAGGTATAAATAAATGAGATTGAGAAACTCCAAAAAAGTCTCCGAAGATTGCAATTTCATCATTGGTCTTTTTCTTGTCGCTAACTGGTTACAGATTCTACCTACATACAAGTTAGGTTCCACTTATAGAATAGATAGAGATATCGCATGGGGTTTACGGTTATTCCCGTTCCGTGAGAAACTTCTTTATTCTTCCCTTTAGGCTTTTAGGAGGAGTCGGCTCACGAAATTTTTGTTGGTAGTGCCATTTGATGAGATGTTGTCGGCTGTAGGAAATTCTTGGGTCGGCCAAGTTACGCAGATACCGATATGTGGGTGAGACCTTTCTTCTAAGCTTTAAGCGTAATATGTATATAACTAACCACTGCTTCGTTGGAGGAAAGTTTAGCAGCGTGTTGTTGGCTGTAGTCTTCGCTGCTCACGTTCTCTGTAAAGAAGCCAGCTGGTGAACTAACTGCGTTTTCCAGGTGTTAACCTGTTTCTTAAGATCATCCCACCAAACTACAACTTCGTAGACTTGCGATTATCACCGCAATGTAAGCCCCTGCTACAATCTTGGACTCCAGATACCAATTTTAACAAATGTCCGAATATTTTCCATTTCATCCCACTGTGCGATTTATGCTATTTTAGCAACACTACAACAATCAGCATTTGCATATTTCCTTATTCCACACTGTAGGAAGAGAAAGAACACAAAAATATTCAAAAGGAAAGATTTACGAAAGGGTTGATATGCGAAGCGTTTCGCGTTGAAGTACTCCTGCATGCGAGTGTTTCGCTTCCTGATGTGGCGATAATGAGAGCAGAAAACTTGAAAATTGCATTCATTATGGCTAAAAAACTGTACAAAAACAACGACGGTAACAACAAGAAATAGCATAATAAACGAGAAATATATATGTACTTGAATGTAAGCGGGACTAGAAAAGATGGGAGACTAAAGCGGAAGCGTTATTTTGTGGTGAAAAAATTGAAAATGTGCAAAAAGCAAACAAAATGAAAAAAAAACAAATATTTCAAGGAATTTACAACATAGCAGCCATCTAGCATGAACTATGTGTTGCACATACTGGCTATGCGCTAAAGTTTTGTATGTATTTAAATATGTATGTGTGTATGTAGCACGAGTATATGCAGAGAAAGGAAAATATTTAAAACAGCATAGCTGTACACTCAAATAAATATTGTGTAGTCTATTAAGCGCCAACAAACTGGCTGAAAGACAAACCAGCGGATGGGCAGCCTAACATATTACCTACTAAAAATCCACATAGTGGAAATGTAAAAAAAGGGCGAGCTAAAGGAAAATTTGTTTGTGTGAAAAAACGCGCTGCGATGTGTTCATTTCCTTTGTATGTATGTATGTATGTTTGGTGTGGCCGAATCGGTAGTAGATTTTAAATAAATCTAGTTGAAAGCTTTGCATATCTCCGCTTTTCGTTTGAAATCATTAAGAGAAATCTAGCAAAGACAAAAAGCGTCTATGCAGACACAATTAGAGCTACATATGAATGCATAGGAGAACACTCTGCTGCTCAGTAGGTATAAAGCACAATGCAACTTGAGAAGGAGAACAATTTTCTAGCGGAAGACAACTAGTTAAGTTATTTGCTTGAATAATGTATTTCCTTTTGAAAAAATTTTGGTTAAATATTTGCATCACGGTTTGGAGCAAAATACAAGCCATCCTAATTATATATATACAATGACTCAAATAAGCGTTCACATGTTGATTTTTTTTGATGTACACAATGTTTATCAACACCTTTTTCATTTTTTAGTTCAGAAAGTTGCAATTCAAGTTCCGAATATCCATTTCGAATTCTGAAAATAATAAATCAATCTGTTTTAAGTTCAGACAGTTGCAATTCAAATTCATAATTTCCATTTTTTTTGTAATTTAAAGTTACTTCTTAATTCTTTATAAGAAGAATTAATTGGCCAGCAAAAAAGCTTAAAATGCCATTTCCAAAATTTCCATTTTAAATTTAGAGACTTTTACTTCACATTCACAAAATTTTGATTCAAATTCAGAAAAATTTCCTTTAAATTGTAACTTTCTGAAATTGAATTGCGACTTTCTGAATTTAAATTGGAAATTATGTGCTGGAAGTGCAACTTTCTGAATTTTAACTGGAAATTCTTAATTTGAAATGGCATTTCTGGATATGAATTGCAACATTCTGAACTAAAACTGAAAAATTATAATAAAATTATTGTTCGCGCTTTAACCAAAACCATATAAATCAAAGTTTTACACTTTTTACAAACTTAAGAAAAATTCGAAAAATTTTCATAAAATTTTCAAACTTTTAAATCTGAATCTTTGGAATATTTTTGCGCATGCAGTTTAATAGCCCATACAATTTTTGTATGTATATATGCAGTGAGATTTTCAAACACATTTTTGATTTATGAAACATATTTTATTTTTTATGAATAAGGGTGTTAGTTAATAAGTTTTCGAAGGCATTTAATTCTGGAAATTTATTTTTTATACGCTTATAATTCGATGCTACATATCGCGCACTTTTTAATTCAGTATTTACCTTATCTTGTTACTTTAACTGAATAAAATTTTGCAATTAGGTGGCAACCTGCAAAAAAATATTTTCGGCAGTAAACTATTTTTCATTTATCAATTTAATTATTGAATAAAATTTAAACAGGTGGCAACCTTTCTCGAAAATATTTTTGGCTGTAAACTTTCCCAAAGCTTTTTAGTTTGATACCCATATCGCAATATTTAATTTATCTTATCAATTAAATCAAATTAAAATTTTCATACAGGTGGCACTTTACGCAAAAAATATTTTCACCTGTAAGCCCTCTTAAACCTCTTTCTCTTTACAGCCATATTGAAATATTTACTTTATCTTATCAATTTACCTAAACTGCAATTTTCAAACAGGTGGCAACTCTCTATTTTTATTTTTAGATTTTAAAAATTCATAATGTCAGATTAATATTGGACTACCATTTATCAAGGAAAAGTTTAAATCGAACGTTTTACATGGCGTATGAGGAATTTAGACGAGATGTGAATGTTGCTCATACGCCATGTACGTACGGACGTGCAATTTTCAACTTTAACTGCGAACATTCAAAGGACTGTAATTTCATGGCATTCAACCAAAATAACCGGACCTCTAAAGAGGGAGTTGCCTTTGCTCGGTCAGTTGATGTCCACTGGAAGTTAAAGAATCGCATCACCGCTATCCCAGAAATCCGCTGGACGGGACAAAACATGATATATGTGTGGACGCCTACTTAAGCACAAATTCGATGTTGGATTTGTGACGTGGAAGAGACTTTTTCTTAGAATACTTTCATTTACTCGGTGATCAAATCAAAGGCTGCTTGGCGACTTCAATGTCAAGGTTGGCAAGGAAGCAATCTTTGGTACCACCGTCAGAGCATTCACGCTCCACGACTAAATGTCCGGTAACGGACTGCGGTTGTTCGACTTTGCCGTGCACCCAGAAAAAGGTTTAGTTATAATAACCAAGATTTGGTTATAGTGATCAAGTGGCATAGTTGGATATGGCGAAATAAATATATAGTTCACGAAAGTCTGCAATTTACTTAAGACTTCTAGTTGGGACAAATGTATATTTGTTAATAATTACAAAACGACTACCTTGATTGGACAATATTGTTAGTTGAATAAAATCATTGTTGAGAAAATATAAACAATGCTTTGGTTGATACAAGTTTTCAATTAATCTTGTGAACTTGCCGTAGACTTGAATCAGCTAACCGTTTATTATTGGGAAAAAAGTTTCAGTTTGACACAAATAAAAATTTACTCGATGTTTGTTGTGTTTACTTTCTTCTTTTATTTGCATATATTAAGCATAAAAATACGTACATATTTACATAAGTTAGTTACTAAAGTAAATAATACATATGTATATGGTGGTAAGAATTTCCTAAAAAACAACGATGAAACAGGAACAGTCGTGCGAAAACCCAGGTCAATATCTGCTGGAAGTATACTGCTTTGCTTTTTCCTTAGCTAAATAGACACTTTCAAATTATAATTCACATGAATTATATATCCACTGAAAAACCCCGGTTGGCATCTAACTTTATATTTTTAATTAAACTTTAAACTATGCGCGCACCGAAACAACCCGCGATGATAGCAAAACTGAAACTGTGACAAACAAGTATGGGCATGTCATAGCACACATGGCGCAGCGATCGACATGCCATAGCTTACTGAGCGCTCTGGGACCACACGCGTGTTTCACCCATATACGAACAGCGGTAGCGGAGCTATGATTTCCACGCATAATGCAATGGTCGGCATACTAGCGCATTCAAACGATTCAATAAGTGGGACTGTGTGCATTGCTCAGCTGGCGCTCTTCGTATGTGCTCAGAGAGCGCTCAGCATTCTTTAGGGGTGGCTCACAAGCATGAATATGTTCCACTCTCAAACCAAATCGTGGTTGTCTCAACTAAGATTTGGTAACTATGACTAAACCACGTGTTGAAAGAAAGCTTATCTGCATTAGCAGAGCTTAATAACATCCTTTTATGAACCATACGTTAAGTTGAATGGAATTTGTAGAAATATGCTTCAAAGAAATATTTATTAGTATTAACCAAACCCTTCAACTAAATTAACGATTTGTTACAACCTAGATGAATATTAGAAGCTTTAATATATTTAGTTATAATAACCAATCGATGGTAATAGTTCCCAATCCTTGGTAACAGTTCCCAAATATTGTCGAAATTCGGGAACTAAATATCTTTAGTTGTCGAAACTAATCCTTTTTCTCAGTGTGGTCTGAAACTGGGTAGTCTGTAGAACAAGGTTCCGGTATAAGCAGATCCTTCAAGCTAAATGAGTGTTTCCGGATTTAAAAATGAGAAACAAAATTTATCATTTTGTGATAGATGACAAGTAATTTTTAGCAAAAAAAAACCGACTTCAATTCTCATATAAAAAAAATAAATATATATAGCGCATGATCCACTGATCGGATCTTAACCAGATTAGTATGGGACCACCTCTGAGACACTACCTTTCCGATGAATTATCGAAATCGGTTGACGTGGTCCAAAGTTATGCGGTAGCATAAAAACATAAACAAAATAAAAAAAAAAAAATAAAAAAAATATTCCGATGAACTGATACCCTCCTCCTTTTTTGGAAGTCTGTTAAAAAGCATCAAGGGACAACACCAACCCGGCCACTATCTGGTTAAAGCCAAGATACGCACACACCTCTGTGTCGAAAAGCTGTCATTATAACAGACGGCCAGTTTATTCGCTACTTGACTCTCACTCCTGACCTCTGCAACAAACCGACTTACGGAAAGTTTCAAGATCAGGCCGAACTCCTGTAAGAACAACTATTGGGACATAGTGGTCGATGTCCAGATGGTACTTAAATTATGGTGGGAAAACTTTTCCACCCTACCGAATAGTAGCAGCACGGAAAGTTGTGGTGAAGACGAACCCGAAGCCCCAATCGAAAACTTATCAATTACAAGGTTGAAGATGGGGACTCACTCTTTCCAACCATTTCTATACTGGACTGAATATGCGATTGGTAAGTTATATGCACTCTCATCGTACAAAAATCACACTCTATGCCCATGCTGGTGCATGGCGCAGAAACATGGGCAAAGGCAACATCCGATGAAAGCCCATTAAAAAAGAACAGTAAGATGCCGACTAAAAGTTTGGCTTAAAAAATTTCGCTTATAGCCAAGTCTTCAATCAATATCGATTTTCTACTTTAACAAACAGCAACCAATTTCCCTCCCACACACACACACACAACCGATGACCTTCCAAACAACCGTTTCGCCTAATGCCAATGTCAACTTAAAGTACGAGTATCAACCCTTTCGGTCATAGATCGGACAACAACTTGAAAATGAAAACACAAAATTCCAAGCAACTCATGGCGAAGCGTGCAAGTGAGCAATTCAGCTTGTAGTCGTATGAGTGGAAAATGCCAAGTGATTTAAAGCTTAAAATATTGCTGCAAATTTGACACTGCATGCAAATATGATAAATCACCGCAATTATTGGACCATCAATCAAAATTATGTGAAGCTGCCACTGCCAATGCTACCATTGCTATGTATTACAGTTCTGGTTGGTGTCAGTCAACGTTGCTGTTGCTGTTGTTGTTGTTGTGTTGTAGTACCCGTATATGTGGTAGGCAAAGTGCCTAATTGAATAACGAAGCGAAGTCAGCCAGCCAGCAGCTTTTGCTAATGTTAACTGACGGATGGGCCGCCGAACGGCTGGGTTGGCTGCTACTGGTACGACTGATTATTTATGTGGTTAAGGGTTTTCGGCTGATGGGTTTATGGGTTCGTTGGTCGGATTACATATTGACTATTTGTAAGGTTGTTCACTTGGCTGCGTGACTGGTTAAATAGTTCAATGGCTGGCGGCTGGTTACTTGCACCAGATAACAACAATTTTATTTATGCGTACACACAAATGCAAGCAAAATAAGCGTTGTGGTGTAGTTACACTGAGGTCAAAACAAATGCTTGCGTATTGATATTACAAATACACACATACATGCTTATAAGTTTGACTGCTGTGTGTAATGGGTTGCATGCTTTTTCCTGAGTGATATTGGGCGAAATGTAGCTGGTTTGTATCAATTTCTGTGTGATGGCTTGAATCAGTTTCTCTTTACTATAATATTTCTATATATTCTATAAACGAGATATATAGAAATGTCAGGAACCCAAGCCATACTCTATCTTGTCTTTCCAGGCTCCTCCTCTCAAATACTCAAAGTGCCGCCGCATTGGCTTTTGTCATTGTTCATGCTTCTACACCATATAGCAGTACAGTATGACGACAGAAGACGCTTCGTCTTGTGCTAGTTCATCACCACACCTCCCACCAGCATATGAGCTTGCAGGGATATCAGGCGGCTTTAATATCGACAAAGTGCGTGAGTGAGTGCCAATCCTTCTCCAGTGGGTCTTCCGCAAGATTTGGCCTGTAAGGTAACACGGATCTAAATACGACAACAATAGCTTAGGCCGTTTCAACGCCAAAGAATTAGAACAAGCGGTAAATCGGTTCGTTGTTGGTGACCTTTAGTCTTTCACACAATATGCGCGATATGACCTTATACACAATACTTGAACGGCTGATCCCGAAGCAGATTCTTCTCGGATGGGCTGAGCACACTTAAATTCCATGCGCTCCCGGTCTTAAAACCATTTGATTGCAGCCATATTTTCAGATGAAATTTTCAAGCCGAATTCTGGTCTACTAGCATCTCAAGCTCTTTGAACTCACGTCGTTTTGCTTTTCGTTTCTTTCTTTTGAATAGACGTCTCTTCTCTCTCCTCTCTCTTCTTCTCCCGTTCTCGCTCAATTGCCACCCGTGTAGCTACTTACTGCAAGGTGGCTTTATTTCTCTGCAGCAGCAGATTTCATGCGTGGGCGGTAGTATCCAATCACTTATCCGCAGCGGCAAGGAGATATTGGAAGATACATACCCACTGCTCGATGAAGAGTTTCTTGTTTAATCAGTATTGAAAGTCGCTACAGCAGCTTATGCCAAGGATAGGGATTAAGTATAGGCGAGGAGCTGTAAATGAATACTCAGAAGAACGACTATATCTCACCTCAATAGATACTTTGTTAGGAAAAGAAAATTTCTAACAAGCAATTGAGTGAAAGATTTTGCTTTATTAAATAAACTGGTCAGATTATGGCTTTTTGGAGACTTTTTGCTTTCAGAGTTGAGTCCAAAAGATCAGAATCTACTTTATTCGGAATGCCTTAACAGGCCAATTCTGACTAAGATAGTTCGAAAGACTTTTGTTATTCTAGTATAAGTTTACATTTTAGCCCAATTCTGTATCGGAGAGAAAACATTTTTTACTGACAGATTTAAACTTTTTCATATATTTTTCCGTTAATTTTCTTTAAAAATAAAAATATATAATTTTTTATTACATAAAATTTTCAGGATCTCAATTTATTTTTTTATTTTTTTTTTGTCATTTGTAATTAAAATTTCTAAATTTTGTTTTAAAAATAAAAATATATATTTTTAATTTCATTTAGTTTTTAAGTATCTATTTTTTTCTTTTTTGATTTAATTTTTTTTCTAATTACATTTTCCTTTAATTTTTAGATATTTTCTTTTTAGAAAGACGTTTTTTTTTAATTTCGTTTTAAATTTTATAATATTTTTATTTATTTTTGCTATATTTTCAGTTTAGTTTATTTTTTCTATTTTTAATTTTATTTAATTTTATTTATTACCTTTTATTGTTTAACATATTTTTTTGATTTTTTTAGATATTGTTGTTTCATTTAACACCCAGATTTGGCTTAAAAATAAAAATTTATTTTTAAATTTACATTAAATTTTCGAGTAATTTTTTCTTCTGTTTTTTATTTAATTTTTAGAATTTTATTGTTTTTTAAAGTATTTTTTTGAATCTCATTTCATTAAAAAAATTTTTATTTATTTTTGCTTTACATTTATTTTATTTTATTTTTTCTTTTTTAAATTAATTTGCTTTTATCTATTGGTTTTTATAGTTTTAAGAAGAAAGATATACATATATATGTAGGTATATTTTAAATTGAATTTAATTAAAAACAAGTAAGAGCAGCGCTGTCTTCGGCTATGCCGAAGGCTTCA
>NW_023458565.1:30226070-30226528 GCF_013731165.1 Rhagoletis pomonella | reverse complement strand
GGGGGGGGGGGGCTCGACCCTATTAAGCTGGCATTTCAGGGTACTATTTTATATATATATAAGGAAAATTTGAAAAATAGGAGGGGGGGCTCGAGCACCCCCTGCCCCTACCTGGATACGCCCATGGGTATCTGAACAATCAGTGCTATAGTAGATAAAGCTTATACAGCATAGATTTTGACGATTTTCTCAGTAGACTTTGTATTATTATTTATAAAATATCTTACGAAATTTATCGGTTTTAGCTGTTCAAATAAAGGAGTTTTACAGTAAAATCCCATATCTGAACAATCAGATGTATGGAAAATATATGTTGTAGTCACCCGATCCTTGTTATTTTCACTGTAAGTGTTCTGTTAATAATGAGTGAAAATGGTGCGAAATTTCATGTTCCTAGCTACTTAAATGGATGAGTTATAACGAAAAATTTTATATCTGAACAATCAGTTGTATGGGAG
>NW_023458565.1:30185221-30226060 GCF_013731165.1 Rhagoletis pomonella | reverse complement strand
AGTGACCCGATCTTTGTAATTTTCACTGTAAGCATTCTGTTGATAATGGGTGAAAGTGCTGCGAAATTTCATGTTCTTAGCTGCATAAATGGAGAAGTTATAACGAAAAATCTCATATCTGAACAATCAGTTGTATGGGAGCTATATGTTATAGTGGTCCGATTCTTCCGGTTCCGACAAATGATTAATACATTATAAAAATACACCCACCTGCCAAATTTGATCCGGATATCTCGAAAACTGAGAGACTAGATTGCATACAAACAGACGGACAGACGGACAGACGGACATGGATAAATCAACTCAGCTCGACGTTCTGATCATATAAGTATACATTTTCATGGGTCTATCTCTTTTTGTTCTGGTACTTACAAACATCGGACCAAAGTTATAATACCATTTCATGCTCATGAAAGGTATAAAAATGCATTGCTAAGAGGCGAACAGCATAACGCTAAGTCCTTTCGTTTGCAAATATATTAATTAGTCTTTCCAAAGACAGCAAAGAGTTTTCAAAATAGTTGCCAGAATTGCCAATTGTCTTACGAAAAACCTTTGCCTTTCTTCTTTTACCCACTACGCGCAAAACGTTAAGTGTTAAGTTAAAACCTGGAAAATACTAATTGGTTTACCAAACGAAATGAGCAGAAATTACGAATGACAAGGGTGATAGGTAATCTAGTGTGTTGCGGTTGAAAGTAGGCGCTTGTCAGTTGCCAGTCAGCGGTCGCAAGTTGGCGATGATGGTGGCGGAAGCTTAACATTTGCTGGATTTGTCAACGTGTTCGGGATCGACTTAGCCGCATTGCATTTGGTTGCCTTCGTTGCGCTGGAGTCACGCGAATGACACTGCAGCACCGTTGCATTAACTGTGTTGACGACGACGACGACGACGACGATGACAACAAAAATGAACGACACCAACGTCAGTGCCTAGAAGCACAATACATATGTATGTATGTATGTATGTCGGTATGTATAAGCTTAACAACCACAAGCATATCAACTTATTTGCGCGCCCCAGCAATGCTTAATGCTATTGTTTAGTTATTGTCGTTGTTGTTGTTGTTGTTGCTGTTGATTTTCCGCAAATGTTTTCCGCTTTTCGCTGCCGCTTTCATCATGTACAAATAAAATCCGGATTAAGTTTGCCTTGCTATGAATTTTTGCTGCCGCATTGTATCGTTCGTTGCACATACATACACACTCTCTCGTTCACGCTCTTCTCCTATACAACACCGTAGGCTTGTGTATATGCCTGTGTCTGTGTTTACCAGCATGAACACATTTATTGTTAAACATCTACATACATACATACGTACAGGCGCTTTTCTAAGGTGCGGTCGCCCTGCCTTGTCCTACTTATGCGCCTTTTCATTTGGCCTTCTTGCCTTCGTCCCCAACCCTCGGGCAGCAGGTAAACACTCAAATCCAATTAAATTTGCTGCGTCTTTTGCCAGTTGCCTCATAGTTGCGGGTGTGACGACTGTACATGTGTGTGTGTGTTCGCTTAATTTCATTTATTTATTTATTTGCCTTTGGATTTTCCTCTTTAATTCTATTTAATATGATTCTTCAATTCACTCATGAGCTTGTAGGCATGGATGTGTGTTTTTGTGTTAGTTAGTACGTTAAATTTTTTACGCATTCTATATAGTTTAATTTGTATTAAAAAAGTACCTGATTATCATACTTTTCTTCTTAAGTCTGCTTTGTTCGCATTTATTGGCACTGAAATGATTTTTAGGAGATCAGAAATTTGACTTGTGTACGCAGCGTTATTCAATTCAGAAGGGAATGTATAAAATAAAAATTTGAAGGTAATCTCTCTCGAGACCGATGGGTCCGAAATGGACTGCGGTGTTTGAAATGCCACTTTTTGCC
Source organism: Rhagoletis pomonella (assembly GCF_013731165.1). Lineage (NCBI taxonomy): Eukaryota > Metazoa > Arthropoda > Insecta > Diptera > Tephritidae > Rhagoletis > Rhagoletis pomonella. The sequence continues at coordinate 30,224,176 of NW_023458565.1, read as the reverse complement.
AAATCCTTCTCCCATCCACTTGCGGGTACAGAGTTGAATACTTTCCGTTTCTTTTCCATCAGCCAGGAAGGCCAATCAGTAATGTACATAACGCAAATGGTGTTGAGAAAAATGAACGCTCAAGCTTTTATTGAAATTTAGAAAACCAGCACTTTTTTAGAAAGCCACATCGAATTTTTAGCAAAAACTGTCACAAAATAATTGTGATCCGACTGTAATGGAACTAAGTTTAGACTTTTCGGAAACGTTCTTGAGCTCGGGTATACTGGGGGGAAGAAAAAGTCGCCAAGATAGGAAGAAATGTGACCAAGCAAGAAGAAGGACACAGAGAGCTCGCTCGCTCTCTACGCGAGACAGTATAAACACAGTAGCTCAAGAAAAGTATGAAGCAGAGCAACCCGTCGTAATTTAAGACATAGCTGGTGAATGCAGATGTGGAGGACCCATGGGGCTTCGCGCCCAAAACCCTGATGGCTAAAGTTAAGCTCAGAGATTTTTAAGGTCACAGGACGAGAGTATTAGAACCAAGGAATGAAACCGATTCAAAATAACGTTCCGGTTTGGGTTTCGGTTTTGCCAAGTGTTTCGGTTTCGGTTTTGGTTTCGTTCTTCAAAATTTATTTCGGTTTTAGTTTCGGTTTCGTTCCGGTTTCGGTTTTTCACAGAAATTTTGTTGATATTATTTAAATCACAATGTCTTAAACGTTGAGGAAAGAAAATCGAAAATTACAGTTCACTGATAATATCAACACTAGGTTCTTTCCCTAACAATCCGGACCGGATTTGGTAATTAGAGAATAAGAGAAACATTTTCTTTCAAAAATGGAACAAAGTTCAGAAGTACGGAAACGCAAAAACCCACATTTCGTGCCCACAAGTCGAGAAACAGCTGGTTCACGTTGTTCTTGTTTTTGTCACTTATACCATGTTCTGACCGACATCGGAAACATGTTTTCGTTGCTAAAACTTTTTTTTTCGATTATTTATCGAAGTGGAAGTCATATTTTATCATCTTTAATACGCCATTTCGGATTTATTGTTAATTGCTTGGCCAAAGCAAAATAAGAATGAAAGTTAAAGGTTGTAAATGAATAGAAAATGAAGGAAAAATGATTTGGTTGTCGGTCAGAACATGGTATTAAATGCAAACACTTGGAAATTGAATTTTGGTTTCACAAATTTGATTTTAAGTACATAGATTGAAAATACATCAACAGGCCATTCACTTTTCCTTAAAAGCACCAAGTAAATGCAGGCAACATGTAAACACAATACAGCTGATATGCACTTTGACAGTTTATACATTTTTACTCGGAGAAAATTTCGGGCTATTTCGGGCAGGAAGATGAATACACTTACGATCGAATACGCTCGAATTTTCGCTCTCTATTACCCATTTTGTTGAGTACAGGCATGATTTCTGGGCTATTTTGGGCACACGCGGGATCTCGCATTGCGTACGGGAAAGAAACTACTTAAATATAATTAATCGATTATCGATTCACAACAACAAAGTCATCAGCAGATTTTTGCGAAAAGTTATCTTGCCATACTTATTTACTACTTAACAAGAATTTTAGCAAAATGTTGCTGATTTTGGTTAAATAAATCATTTATTTCAAAGAAATTTTTATTTATTATTTTTGTAAATTTCTGGAAACCGATTGAAACCTGTGATTGAAATGGTTTCGGTATCGTTCCTTTTCAGGTCAAGATAACGGTTACGGTTTCGGTTTCGGTTTTGAAAAAAGAAACGGTTTTAAACGGTTACGGTTTCGGTTTGGGTTTCGGTTTCATTCCTTGATTAGAACCGGACGGAATACCAAACATCGCGCTTAAATTAGCCATAAGGAAGTGGACAGCTTTATTCGCTGATAATGTGTATCCTAGTGGAAGGACAAAGAATACAAGGCTCCTGCATGACTTCCCGCGTAAAATTCGCGAACGCATTATTTGCGATCGGCAAAGACGTCCCACGAAGTCCGATTGGACATTCCAAAATCATATTGGCTTTTGTTAAGCGAGCTTTACGATAAACGCAATAAAAACTGTGACAAGGACTCTTTTGGGTATTAAAGTAGGCGTAAATGTCGTCCGAATGAAGTTTTCGGTGCTCCTTGGAACCTTTCCAAGCATTCTCCTAGCGAAAATTTATGCCAACAGTCTGTATGCAGTGCTCAAACTTGGGAGGATAGGTGGAGGTGTCTTTTGTGAAGAAAGGACAGCAAATGAAGCCGACACAAAGGAGGCTTCGGATTGGTTGCTCTTCAGTGTGACATCTTTTAAGGATATGAATATCTATTACGACAGAGTTCTGATGGCGCGTTCGAGAACGTTGAAGGACTGCTTAACCTCCTAATCGGCCGCATCGCAAAATCGTTGGCAACTGCATAGCCGATGAACTGGCAAGACAGGGAACCTTTCAGAAAGTGCTCCCGGATAGAGAAAATCTGGGTGCTTTCTTGACCTAGCGTTGTCTACTTCTGTACAGACATGGGCATTAAGTCAGCTCAGCGGGCGCTGCACAGTACGGCGAAGTGGCTGAAAGGTCATAAAAATATTTTAACCTTAAATGGACATGAAAATGTCTATATGTATGTATAGTGGTTTTTAATGGTGATGATTAAGAATCTGAAATTAAACTTGTATTTTTTAAAGAGGGTTCCCACCTGTTAAAAATTAAAAATCAATTTAATTAAATAATTAATTTGACTGGTTATCAAATGAAATATTTGAATATTGGTGAGAGAAATGTTTGAAAAAACTTCATTTCTGAAAAACATTTGAGGAGGGTTACCGTCTGTTTAGATAAACAAAATCAATATAATTAACAAATTTTCCACACTCCTGATAAACTTTCAGAAGTATTATATGTACGTCTTCCTTCCTTACATTCATTAAAATATAGTTTACTCATACATCCAAATCACTACCACCAAATAATCTGCATGCCAACGTATGCCCACAAAGTAGTAGCTCCCTCAAGAGTCCAGGCGCCTCAAGTTGCTGCCTTGCAGTGACTGGCATTGAATGGTGTTAAATATGGTGTAAAATTGCATTAAACCGACACTTGTCAGGTTCGTTGCTGATAAGGGAATTAAAATTTGCGGTTTTCACACAACCATTTGGCATTTGTATGTATGCGTGCAACTCGTATGTATGTGGATGGGTGAAGCAGCAAGTGGGCTGTGGAAATGTCTCGCCATGATATGGCTATGTCGTATATCAAGTGATTATTTTGCTTTCAATATGCTTGGCATGTGATTAAGAGTAGATGAATGTGCAAAAGGCAGCAGCAGCAGCAGTAAGCAGAAACGAAATGTTACAGGCATCAAATGCATACACCAGGGAACAAATTATTTTAAATTAAGCGAACTCTTGCGTTTGGTGCACAAATGGTACCCTCAATAGTAGGACGTCTCATGTGAGGGCTATGCAAGTCTTTGCTAAAGAATTTGAGACTTAAAAATTTTGATTCCATTTTTTTGCCTACTTTAATGATAGTTACTCATCATTTTCAGTGCAATAAATTTTCATTTTTTAAAGTCAATTGTTGATTAAGTGTAATTAAAATTCTGCATGAAAAGTTTTTCATTTAACCTCAATTTAAGCGCGAACTTCTACTTTAACTTCGCCTGCGGAAAAGTTACAATTTGCCGTTTTGTTGAACCCGTCGTGCTTTTTTGCTTGGTTACAGCTTTTGCAAAATTTATTTGCATACGCAGTTAAGAAAGTTGCCATAAGTCAAAAAACATGCAGTGGCAAACAGTTGCTCGTGGCTACCCAGTTAACAAAAGTAGCTGAATAAGCAAATCGTTACCTAAAGGTGAAAAGGTGCCAAGTTCATTTTTTGAAATCATTCAGGAGAGACGAAAAATCGATGTTGTGTGGCATTATCTGTCATTTTGAATCAAAAACTATTCATTTGAAAAAAGTGTACTTGGCACCTTTTCACCTTTAGGTAGCAAAATACTGCTCCCTTTTTGTTTCCGGATGAAACAGTTGTGGAAACGAATCGATAAAGTAGAATCGATGGTAGAATCGACAAATATTTATCTGGCTGAATTTTGGTAAAAATTTTCATTTATCATAGCATAACGAAGTTTTGCCAAAAGAAAAAATGAAACATTTTTCGAAAGTTATTCTAAATTTGACAATTTCCGGGATATTTTGAATCCCTCAAAAATTATTATAGTTGCAAAAATAGTTGTGTTCTCGTTTTAAAGGTGATATTCAGGGCTATATAGAAAAACTTATGTAAAAAAATATAAAACTACAAAAATTATAGAATTTGGAAATTAACTTAGCTAAATAAAGTTATCTAAAAGATTTTTATTTAATTTAACTTTATTTTTAAGGTAAAGTAAGCAATAAATGTTTTTCACTTATTCAAAATTTATATCTTAAAAAAATCCTTTTTGAAAATTTCGGGAACTTTTAAGATCAGTTAGCGATATTGTATAAAAAAATTTGGGCCCAAAATTTATATTAGTTTTTGCTTTACCGATTTTTTGGATTTCAAAATTCCGTATTTGTTTTAATATATTTGTTTCTAAACACTTAGGTGATATTACCTTTGAAACGAGACCAGAACGATTTTTGTATAGTTTTTGAGATAAAACAAACTTGCAAAATGCGGCAAATTTTGATATTTTGAAATTTGGAAAAGTTTTTTATTATTTTTTTGCTTTGACGGAACTACGTTGATAAAAGAAGAGTTCTAACCAAAATTCATCCAAATCAAAAATGGTCGATTCCAACCATTGGACGATTTGACATGGATTGACCCTTATACTATTGCGGTGGTTGTCTAAAGGAATACGTTCGCCAGAATATCTATTTGCAAAGAGGCCTGTTTCGTAAAGGATCCCAGTTGGGTTATAAGTGATTTAGATTTGCATAAATTTACCACAGGAACTACTGGTGTATGTAATAGTTATGTATATGTAGTAGTTCTTGAGAAGCGGAAAGAACAGAGTCGACCACTTGTTTCATTTTGTATTTTTGTTAAATATAATTAAAGAATCTGAAGGGAGTACGAGAAAGTATAAAAAGAAGTGAGTGGGAGAAAAACTACAACAGAAATTTTCACTGCGAGCTTCACCGTTCGAGAGGACTTGCGTAGATAGATAGCAGTGCACCAGCACATGTTATATCGATTAAAACAAGAGGCATGCATCCCTTCAAAATACGATAGACGCAGTTAAAACTTTTGACTTAAAAGGTATGCGGAATGCATACTAGAAAGGGTAAAGGAGAGCGTTTGTAAAAAATAAAGTAACGATAGGCTCTGTGACTCTGTGTCGCCAACACTAATTTCAGTGGAAAATCAAAACAGTAAATAGTTTGCAAAAATCGCAGCAACATTAAGCAAATATGTAATTTTATAAACCGCTTGTGAATTACACACGATTCCTATTTAGGCGAATGAAATAACATCTTTGTATGTAGGTCTGGTGTTGGAGCACTGCCGGTCGCCTACCTTTAGGCGCTCTATTAGCCACTAGCTGTACTGACTAAATAAGCTACTCGAACGCATTTCATAAAATCTATAATTCTTTTTGGTTAACTGGGTTCACACATACTCACTTGTGTGTTTGTGTGCGTCAGTGTGCGAATTGGCGCCGCATTCGTATCAGCTGTGCTACAGCACTGACTGTAAAAACATTTTCACTTCCGTTTCACCACAGACACAGGATATATGCAATTGTGTTGGAGTTTGTTTATTGCGTCTTGTTGTTGTTTTTGCTATTTGTCGGTTACCATTGTCTGCATCAATGGCAACAAAGCGGCTTAAAAGGCGATTGCTGGTAATTACATTTGGTTTAGCTACATACTCGATAGGCGGAGTAGCAGAGTAACAGAAAGTAAGTACCCGTATGTATTAATGGATATTGCCAAGGAAGTAGTGGCTTCTGCTAGACGGTGCTTTATGTGGTTGTTAGTGTTGTTTGTAGTTTTTTTGCACGTTTGTAGCTTTTGACGTATTTATGCGCCAATGGCATGCAAAGTAAATACAAGCTGCGTAACGAGAATGTATTTTTCTGTTGTTTTAGATATATATATATATATATTTTCATTGCATATGCCAAGGCGTTCCACCTTAGTCAGCCTTTTATTGCTAAATTATGCGAAAAACAATATGTATTTTAGTTATCTGCGAACTATTGGTGAAGTGCAGCGACTACACCTCTTTTTGAGCATTTTCAGGTGAAATGGACAAAATGATGTAAGCGATGGACGGGTGGAAAACAGCAAATCAACATAGTTTGCACATTTGATTTGCACACACACATAATGCATACTTGCGGTTTTAATTCAAAATTATATATGCACTTATATAGTATGTATGTATGTGTATAGTACGACTCCATTTGCTTGGCTACATTTTAATTTGATTACTTAGTTGCTTCACTCAATGCCATACATATTCAGCTCTCCGCTACTAAACTATGCAACTTCAACCTATATCTAGGTACAAATATGTATATGTATGTATGTATATCTGTGCGTATGCTTATGCGCTCCTTAATGTTCTTAAGTATCCTTGCGCCTTTGCTGCTCATGAGCTATGCCACCAATTTACTTTGCATGCATTTACTTATTCATTCCTTCATATATATCTGGTTTTCATTATTATCCTGTTTTTGTTGTTATTCCTACTAGCTATCTATTTGCTGACTTCTTGCCATTAAATGTGGGCACTTTTATTGCTGGCGCACATGCAAAGCTCCAATGACCGACCGACAAGCGTTTTATTCACAAGTGTTACTCAATACATAAGTGTATATGTACATTATGGTGGTGAAAAAAAAAATAATTAAGTCAGAATTTTACCGAAAAAATATACGCCTCTTTTTTATTTTGAAATCAATAAATATTTAGTGGTCGCTCAAAGTTTTCAATGTTTTTTGAACGGCAGAAAATCGTCAATATAAATATTTTCCGATCGAAAACCTATGCTTCTCTTCAAGAGTCGTATCATAATGAAACCCAATTGTTTATTTAACCATTTTTCAATATTAACTATATTTATAGGTCCCCAAAAACCCCACAAAAATGCAATGGGAGGAGCCATAAAAAGTCGTCAGAATTATAAAATGGCTATTATTTCTGGAAGTCTCCTGAACAGAACGAATTTGTCGCACGAAAAATATTGATTTTGAAAAATTCTATACCATTTATAAAAAAATATCTCTTTCGCATATAAAATACATGCGAAACTTTAAGCAATTTGAGCGACCTCTAAATAGTTTTTTTATTAACATGAAAAAAGTAAGGCTATATTTTTTTGGTATAGAGCAATTCTTGGGAGTGAGAGCATAAAAATCCTTTTTTGTTCGGCCACCCTAATGTACATACATATTCTTAGCAACATAATTCTAGAATTCCGGTCAATCCCATAGGAATAAGCGCACCCGTATTGCATTAAATTTATATCATTCTTTGTTGATTGGACCAAGCCGCAGGCAATAAAACTGATTTCATTCATATGAGTAGGCGCAATATGTGCGGCAGCAGGAGAAGGGAAATTTTCCGCTTAAACTTATGAATGGGAGTTTTTGAGAAAAGATACATAGCCTCGGTATTTAGGAGTTTATAAAGCACGCAAAAAAAATTTAAGGTAAATAGCGAGTAGATTTAAATGAAATCATCGATTTAGAATTGAGTTACCCACTAGAACTTGAAGGGAGATCTCCCTATGTGAGGAATAAAAGAGTACTCCCCTTAACCTGATTTCTGAGCAATAAGAGAGATTTGTCGGTTTTGTACTCCTTTATTATTCGTTTAGGAGTCAAATAAGAGATCTCTTAAGCGAGCGACGAAATAATGCTCCCTGAGGCATGATTTGGGAGCAATAAGCGAGATTTGTCGGTTTTGTACTTTGTTATTACTCGCTTAGTAGCAAAAAGTAATGTCTCCTAAGCGATAAATCCAAGAGTATTCTTTTTGATTGATAGGAGAGCAATACGCACCTCGCCCAAAAGAAATTTGTGTTTTCGAAAAAATTTATCATACAAAAAAAAACAACAGAAAATATTTCTTATAGAAGCATAAGGAGCACAAAATAATTTAATTTGGATAGCACACAGATTTTAATAAAAGTCCGTTGGTATGAACTTCAACTTTTGTTTAAATATATTAAGTATGCATTGTATTACTCGTAAATGCACCGTTAAATACTTTTCAGATTGCGCAAATTAGTGTCAGCATTTAAGTGTGACCCCCGGGTTTAAACATCGCATGGGTGACAAAGATGTCAGATAAGCAAAGTCACCTTCACAATTTCCCCGCTTGGTGGATTCATGAACTGGCAAGCATCCTTGACACACAGGAAATCATATAGGAGTACATACTTATATGTGCATATAGGTGCATATAATTCAAATCTTATCTTACCGTTTTGTTATTATTATGTTTTAATTTCATATGATTTCTCTGCAATATATTTCTAAAATTAAGCAATTATGTAAGACGTATCATTTATGTTTTATTTTTAAGATCTTGTAATATTGCACAAATGCATGTGATTAAAAAGTTAAATAAAAAATTTAATAAATAGCGAAATCTATTTGGCTAATGTAAAATGTTCGTTATCATTGCTCTCTTGTTACTCCTACAGGAGGTTTTCGGGATGTCTCTAATGGGAGCACTCTTTTATTGCTCGTTCGGGAGGAATATGGGATGTTTCCTATGTGCACTCCCTTGTTGTCTTTTTGTGGTTGTGGGATGATAATTCTGTGTGTGCTCCCCGATTGCTCGTTTAGGAGGTAAAAGGGATTACTCCCCGTCCTAGGACATCCAATGTTAAAGATAGTATACAAAATTATTCGTATACTTCCAAGGGAGTACTCACCGAGCAATCGTACGATGCTCCCAAGTTCTACTGGGTATCTTGAGGAAGTATATGTATTGACCGTGTGGAATGGCCAAATCTTTCTATACGTATGTTTATAATATAAACTTTATATAAAATAGCTTCGGGACATAAAGTATGCTTCCAATTTTTTATGGTAATTATTTATTTGGAGTTATTGCTTGGTTTAGGTTAGGCTGGCAAGCCATGAGGTGGCCCCATAGACCGAATGGCTTTTTTAGAATATTAATGCTGTTGTTGTTGAGCGGCTTACATAACCCTACCTAGGAGTGGGTGTTACATAGTTAAGTTGGCTTAAGAGGGCGTGTGTTGAGGTGTTGGCGTCGTGTGGGGCACCTGATATAGTATCCAGACCGTAAATGTGCCAGAGTAACGCGGGTCTCTATTGGCACCTGAATCTTCTGGCACCAAGCGCTTCTCTTAGCTTAACGCAGAGAACATGTAGTTACCGTTATAACCAGTAAGAGAGATTGTAACATCGTCGGTGTTACTGACGGACAGTGGTATTCATTGATATAGAACAACAATTTTATTATTTTACAGGAGAAGCCAAAAACATTATAAAAAGATTATCAAAACAGGCAGGGGCAGGGCTTTTTTAAAAACTGTCATGTAACTCGGTTCATTTTGGTACTAGCACTTTAAAATTTTTACTGCAGGTGTATTTTAATACATCCTACCAAAATCTGTGAAAAAAGCAGTTTCAAAAAAAGTGTTTTTAAGAGCCTTTGTGCATTAAAGTAACGATATTTATGACTACGTTAGATAACAAAAAGGCTAAGCCCCGTCCTGGCATAGTAATAGATTATCGTTGAATTTTTTAACAAAATAAAAACACATAAATTAACTATGAAGAAATGGACTGCAACTATTTTCCAACGTTATTTATTTATTAGTTTTTTTTTTACTTATTTACCAACAATTAACGACATTCTGACGAGCGCAAAGTTGCCACCGTCATTTAGTGAAATTGCGCTCATTGCCTAGTCCATGGGCCATTTTCGTGTCAGCATGTTTATTTTCCGCTGATTGCATGACATTACTCGCTGTTTAATTATGTATGACAACTATTTAAGTATTAATGCCATCACCAAGTAAGAAAGAAGTCAACTGGCAAGGACTCTTTCTCAAGCATCGTACCTACCTAGTTTGGCATGTTTACTCGCAACTTGCCGCTGACACTCACTCACATTCAACTGACATTAATGCTACATTTCTGCTTGCCACAATGGCAATGCTTTAACTGCCGGACAACATAAACAGATCGTAAATGCTGAAAATACTGAAATCGCTTTGGCCTCCTTTGCCACCTTTGTGTGTGTGTGTGTGAAAGACATTTACTTGCATAATAGAAGTAATTGACGCATGCAAGTTGTTGTTGCTTTTGTTGCTGCTGGTACTACTATAATTGCTTTGTGGCTCTAAGAATTTGCCAAGTTTTTTTCCTTACTACATAATTTGCAATTAATTTTAGCTCGCCTGCATTGCAAAATAGCGGGTGTGGTTTTGATTGGTCAATTTACGGCGTAAGAAAGTTAAATTTTTCGGTTAATGTATGTACATATATATGTATGTTTGTGTGTGCACTTGCTAAACGTGCAACTATAACGTCCAAACATAACTCACAATTTACACAAGTTTTCCAGCTGTCGCTCGTCAAATACTCTATTATGTACACCTAATGTCAACAACATTAAACTTTTACGTTTGCTGTTGTTGTTGTTGTTATTTTTCTATGTAACATTGTTCTGTTGTTCAGCTGTTTAGCTGTCGACAACACTGTTTTTCACGCTTAACTTTCGCCAGCAGTTCTATTGTTATTTACCAACTGTCACAACGTTCACAAATCAAAATGTCAATTTTCACATTTAAATAAGAAATCACCGAAATTACGCAGAGTTTTGTTTGCTTTCGCAACTTTTTGTTGCAGGCACAAATTCGCTGGTAAACTGAACTGCAAAGGACAATTTTTTTTAATCTACTTATCGTTTATCTTTTGCCTGGACCGCAGAGTGCATAATTAACCGAATGATATCGATAATTATGATAATGAATATGTCAATCTATATCTTAGTAAATCAAGTCTATGATGCTGTCGGCAGTATTGTTCATAAACATGTCGGCAATTACATACATACATACTAGGAGTGCCAGTTACTGTCGAAATTCTAGTTTTTATAGTGTTTAAGAGCCTTGGAGACTTTATCAAACGTCCTTTAACTTATAAGGTACAAAACCGGAAACCGGTACCGGAAAATCTCCTGTTTTGGAACTAAAACGTGACTACCAGTTTATAACTGTGCGCTTAGAGGATTCGATAGAATTCGAAAACCAAAAATCAGCGAAAACTCAGTATAGTTTTATAAATTAATTTCGATGACTCGATATACTCTGAAAATTCTAAAAAATTCGATTCGATAAACCGGAAAATTTCGGTAAATCAATAATTATTGATAACTTGAAAAGTCGAAAGAATTTGATACATTACGATAACTCGATAAATTCGTTAATTCTATAACTTGATAAATTCCAATAACTTAAAAATTACGTTAATCCTATAAATTTGTATAAATCGTTAACTATCAGTAAATTTCGGCAATTAAATTTCTGTGTCTCTATAAATCCAGACAACTCAATAAATATTGATTAATTTGAATAGTTCAATACATTTCGATAACTCAATAAACATAGTTAACTCGATAAATTTCGATAACTATAAACTTCGATGATTCGATAAATTTCGATAACTGGGTTTATTCGATTCTTATAAAACAGTTTTAATTAATTGCCTTAAGTATTTCTCATTGCTTTCATTTTCATCTTTCTGCTCACATTTGTCAGTCTGTAAAATTTTTAATACTCACCGCGTTTTTCAAAGAATTTCCTATCTAGCGTCTTAGGGCCTTGGAATGACCAAGAGGTGGAATATATGTAGTTACACAGAGAAAAAGGATTAGTTTCGACAACTAAAGATATTTAGTTCCCGAATTTTGACAATATTTGGGAACTGTTACCAAGGATTGGGAACTATTACCATCGATTGGTAATTATAACTAAATATATTAAAGCTTCTAATATTCATCTAGGTTGTAACAAATCGTTAATTTAGTTGAAGGGTTTCGTTAATACTAATAAATATTTCTTTGAAGCATATTTCTACAAATTCCATTCAACTTAACGTATGGTTCATAAAAGGATGTTATTAAGCTCTGCTAATGCAGATAAGCTTTCTTTCAACACGTGGTTTAGTCATAGTTACCAAATCTTAGTTGTGGTCCCAGAGCGCTCAGTAAGCTATGGCATGTCGATCGCTGCGCCATGTGTGCTATGACATGCCCATACTTGTTTGTCTCAGTTTCAGTTTTGCTATCATCGCGAGTTGTTTCGGTGCGCGCATAGTTTAATTAAAAATTATAAATTATATGAATTATAATTTGAAAGTGTCTATTTAGCTAAGGAAAAAGCAAAGCAGTATACTTCCAGCAGATATTGCCCTGGGTTTTCGCACGACTGTTCCTGTTTCATCGTTTTTTTTTTGGAAATTCATACCAACATATACATATGTATTATTTACTTTAGTAACTAACTTATGTAAATATGTACGTATTTTTAAGCTTAATATATGCAAATAAAAGAAGAAAGTAAACACAACAAACATCGAGTAAATTTTTATTTGTGTCAAACTGAAACTTTTTTCCTAATAATAAACGGTTAGCTGATTCAAGTCTACAGCAAGTTCACAAAATTAATTGAAAACTTGTATCAACCAAAGCATTGTTTATATTTGCTCAACAATGATTTTATTCAACTAACAATATTGTCCAATCAAGGTAGTCGTTTTGTAATTATTAACAAATATACATTTGTCCCAACTAGAAGTCTTAAGTAAATTGCAGACTTTCGTGAACTATATATTTATTTCGCCATATCCAACTATGCCACTTGATCACTATAACCAAATCTTGGTTATTATAACTAAACCTTTTTCTGGGTGTACCTTCTCTTCAACAATGCGACAGCTTCTACATTAATCTTTCTAAGGAAATCTTAAGTCAAGCCTATTCGCACCTTAGGTCGAAAATCAATTCAGCGATTCGTTTATTTTTTATTTGGAATACATACATATGTATGAGCTGGAAATGATGTTACTCATACGCCATGTATGTATGTTTGATCAGACGTGGTTGGAATATAATAAATTTTGAGTACGCAAACTTTTAAACGTCTGACGGAAACTACGGTCAGCGGAAAATGCCTGGCAATACTAACAATATTTAACAAAACATATTTTCTGCATATCGATAGTCCTCTGCACTAACGAAACAATTCAAAATTCAAAAAATATAAATCCCTAGTACTGTTAAGTGGCTCACGTCTTTAATCCTTGTCTATCCATGTCCAATCCTTACTAGTAGTAGTAGTAGTTCGTAGTAAGAATTGCTTAAGTAAGTAGTAAGGATTAGAGACATGAGCTACTTAACAGTATTAAAGGTTTATAATTTTTGAATTTTGGATTCCGCCGTTAGTGCAGAGGATCATCGATATATGTATCCATATAGTATCAGCACCTTCCGGCAAAGGTCTCCGCTTTGTTTTGCTATTGTTTATATGCGAGATTAGCTTTTATTAACAAATCACCGTCTTTACTAAATATTGTTTGAAAAATATAATTTCTACCCTACATAGTTGTAGCTAAATATTTCCATTTACACATCTAAATCCACATAATTACATAGATTAATATTTATGTGTGTATACATATCTGTACACATTATTATCTATGTGCCACATTCGTACGCTCCCTTCTCTACCTTTTCCTATGTGTTTTCAGGGCAAAAAATTTATTTTTGTTGTTTTTTTTTTGTTAATAGCAAATGTCACCAACACTCGCTGTGAGCGAGACAAAATTAATTACTTCTCGGGGAAATGTAATTACGAAAATATTTACTCAGAAAATTTTATACTCGTACTCGTATTTGCTTTTTGACAAAGAAATGAAGAAATAATGATTCAAAGTCAGACGTTGTTGTAATTTGTATGTACAGATGTTGGGGTTAGTGAGAGCGAGCAAGAACTACGTTGATATGAATATAGAAAATGTTATAGCAAAAATGTTAAGAGTATTTAAAATATGTAAGTAAGCTCAGCAAATATCGTATCTGAACAATCGGTTGTATGCTTGGGCTTGCAATAGTTCGATTTATCGAGTTCCGACACATGACCAATACGTTAATTAGTATGTCTATAAAAATATTGATGATGATATTGGGACCATACATTCAGCTGGGTTTAACTGCCCGTTTTATGAAAGCAATTTAAGTGAAAAATGATTTTTTTTCTGTCAGTTTCCCTATTAAATTCAAATAAAAAATTTAAGTTTAACAAGTGTCATATTTAGTTTTTATAAATTGAAGTTGAAATCATTATAATGATATAATTACATACAATTATATGTACCTCTAATAAATTATACATATATATGTATTATTGATAATTAAATTTTAATTTACTACCGCAATAATGTTTATCTGCTCACATTTTCATACATACAGCTTTCTTCTATGACATCTGCTTACATATTTAAGCAATAACTTTAATGCTCGAAAATATTTACAAAAGTACATATGTACATACAATTACAAGTTAGCCGCTGTAATGAGTTTTGTGCTCTATGATTAATTACAGTCATCGTCAAATTACCGGACTTGACATAAATATTTTTTGTCGTATAACATTAATGTTTTATGTTAAGCGTCACAAAGTACAATTATTTTTCTTGTTGCCAGTTTTTATTTGATAATTTCGAAGCGTGAATTCGATCGCTTTAAGAAAATTAATTCGAGAAAATATTTTTAAGCAAGAAATTGTATATGAGCCTAAAATTAATTTGGAGTTTGCCAAATTGCGAAAGTAGGTTTCTTAGCATTTTGCTGTAGTGTCGTAAAGAATTACTTAAATTTTGTATAAGAATGTGCTAGTAGAGTTTCTTGGTATGAGGAATCCGCTTCTGCACTTATATTTTTCTTAAAACTTCCACCAGAGGGCGCAACAGTGAAAATTTTCACATTTTCTTTGAAACCTATGTTTGCAATTTGGCAAACTACAAGTTGAGTTTAGACTCATGGTTTCTCCGACAAATTTGCTTAGAATTACACGTGGAATCCACCAATCCTATACGCGCATAGTAAAAAAAAATTGACCCGCCCTAATATATAAATAAGGTAATATGGGAAATAGGAAGAAATTTCGCTTCAGTGGCGCCTGAATTCCACACACAACAATTTTTTCCAGAAACGTGCTGATTATTTAGCCTCTTATAAATGAACCTTGTAACTTACAGTCTGTTTTCTTTAAAACGCATTTGAGATACTGAGCCTAATTTAAATTTTGTTTAGACTTTAAGGTGCACACACGCAAGAAAACTTATAAAAAAGTTACTTTAATGGGATAAGTGCGAATGATACTTGCAGGCAATCGCATATCCCTTAAAAAGCTGATTAAATATGTCATCAAAACTTATGTATGCACAAAACTTCTTTAATTAATTACTAATAAAAATTTCATGCAATCAAGCAAGCATTTTGCCAACAACTCAACGCAACAAAGACGCAGCCGTAGGCATTTATCACTTGGATGACAGACAAAATGGTAATAATCTTGACCCATAATGAATAAATTATAAATTTAACCGCAATAAAGTGCTAGGATTGACACGCACACATATGCAGACACACATACATAAACAACTCAACATACTTATTTATTACATTTGCAAAGCGTAGAGGGATAGAAACGTTTAAAGGGACAGAAAGAGTGCCTCAATGTCAGCTACATATATAAATATGTATGTATGTAGGTGGATGAAGATGGCTAGCCAACTAACGGTACCTTCCTTACCTTTTCTTATTACACAATTGTAGTAGTTGCAAAGTTTTCCCAACGCAACAGCCGTCATTTGCGGTCGACGGACGAGCGTACTGTAGTACTTTGGCATAGTTGGCGTTGGCCGAGTTGTGGAATGGGTCGTCTGGTATGTGTATGTATGTATGCATAGATGTATGCTTGTAGATGTAAATATATATTTCTCCTGTCCTGGAGTGTCCGTCCACTGATGGCCATACCCAGTTGGCGTTTGCCATTTTAAAAATCTCAGTGCCTGGCACACGTCACATTGAAATGTTCGTGCTGGTCTAACCAAGAATTTGCATGTGCTGCCATTCGTCGGCTGGGGCAATTCACTATGAAGATAGTTTAATTTACATTCAACACATTTGAAACACGAATATGTATGTATTGATGTACCAACAACCGACTGCGAACCCCAAAAAAAACACGCATGTATGTATGAGTGTGTATTGGTATTAATGTCCCCTGAGCTTAAGCATAGCAAAGGAGCCAAGGCACAAAACGTCTCTGGCAAACGGAAACGGAAGTTCCTGACACTAAACAAAATGTTTAACATTATGCCATGCGATCCCAAACTCCCTCCGAATGGTAAGCCAAAACAGCGGTGCTAGTAGTGCAGCTATGTAGCTGCCCCTGCGAGTAGAGATTTGTTTGCTTGCTTGCCTGCTGCTGCTAAAGTATTTGTCGTTGTTGTTATTGTTGTTGACGCCGTTTGACGCCTGTTGTTTGGCTGTTTGTGGTCACCGGTGCAGTGCAACAAAAGTCAGAAAAGCACAATAAAAGGTAAACAGGTGCAAAAGGTGCAAAAGGTGAGGTGCGAGCGAGGAAAAATACGAAACCAAAAACCAGCAACAACAAGAAATGCTTTAAACAACAACAACAATAGGAAAAAGGCAAGTTTGCAACTAAGCATGAAAAAGATTTATGCCGCATACTCTATGTCAGTTAGTAGCCACTGCTGTGGCGGCATCCAGCTGTGTAGTACTTGAGTCACACAGGTTGCACGTCGCACAGGTGTACAGGTGTATGTGGCAAAGCTTTAAAGTGGACACATATGCCCAGAGGAGCTGGCTTCTACGTTTGACATATGCTTTTATGTTAGAGATGTGTACGAAATAGAATATTCGAGACTGTCCATGCTTTATGGTCGTAATCTCTTATTTGGAACAAATCTGTTTGGATGGCTAGTTATGTGGTCAGACTTTGACTCTAATTAGCGGTAAGGATGTGCCGTTTTAAAAGTGCCCTTTATGGACGCTGGTAATAGCCCTTACTGCAGGTTTGTTTAGCTTCAATAACTCTTCAGTACCACTCTTGTTGAGTCTCAGGCATAAGGACTTTGAGATCTCACATTCGTTCCGATTGATCCATAGATCACGGTGTTAGGAGAGAGGTTATCCGCTTCACTTACCTGAATTTCCGAGCCATGTCTTGCCATCTCATCGGCTATTTCGTTCTTTTCGATATTGATATAACCAGAAACTCGGCAGAGAGAGGCTTTGACGTGACTCAGTGAAGCCAGAAATGCACAACATTTCCGAACTACTTTTGACTTTACTACCTGGGAACTTGATATTTTCTATGTCGCTTGGATGTCGAATATAGTGACGCCACCTGACAGTGACCTACTATTCCCTATGATACAAGCCGCCTTCTCTATCGCAGCGATCTCCGCCTGACACACGCTGCAGTTACCAGGTAGACACTTTGATTTCCTTATCTGTACCTGGAGTACAGACCCGAGCCGACTCCTTTTTACATCTTTGAGCTATCGGTATAGATGGAAATGAGTGGCACCAAATAGAGCTTTACGACTGCTCAGTACCCCAGATTCGGCAAGTTCGTCGAACGTCACCACCGAAGAAGATTTCCTTTGAAATGCTCAAAAATGCAACGATCGATGATTCACAGTTTAGTAGAATAGTTTCAAAGTTTGTACGCGATGTTTGGCCCTAAAAGGTTCCATATTGTGAAATGGCAAACCTTCAACTAATCAAATGCAGGTTTGAATTCCACTGACATTTTCTTGGTACTCATACGGCTCGTTTCAAATGGTGGAAACGTTGGGCTCAACCTAGAGTTTTCTATTTTATCAACTGGTATTGCGAGTCGGTAACTCAGTGCCCCTAATTTATGTTATGCAGCTCAGGAGTAAGCTCTTATAATAAGCATGCAAATTTTCGCTGTTAAAAATCAGTAACTTGCTATCCCGTAGTACCGAATTTTACATAAAATGCTTTCAAATCCCGTCCACCCCCATGATTTATTCGAATCCCGTTGTCTCCTGCTCATCTCTAGCACATTTGTAAAGGTAACCAGGGACTTTATTATGTTGCTGTTTGTTATGGTTTTTAAGCGAGAATTTAGCGTGTAACCAACATAGTCACAGACTAATCCACATCGTCGCCTCAGCTGTTCTATTGCCGTCACAGCAAGTGTTGTTAGCGGTTTGTTTACTGCTTTTTACACTTTTAATTTTGCGATTTTTTTTCAAGCAATTTTGTGTCGCCACTGTAATTAAAAAATTCGCATAAATTTACGTTAAGAATGACATTTCACCTTCTAATTGGGTTAATTATGCGACAAAAACAACTACTTAGGTATGTATGTAAGTATGTATGTATGTACCTCCACATATGGACCAACATACAAAGTAAGCTTTTTATTGTGTCTGAGTTTTTACCATATGTACATACATATGTATATCCATGGGGGTATTGCTCGTTTAGCTCAGTCAGCACTTGGCTTTAGTCTCTATGAAAACCTTTGCTGGTTGTCGTAGCTGCGGTCACTTTGTGGGTTAGCGAAATATGAAGCGCGCGGGTTGCAAACTGTATTTAAATAGGTGAGAAAACATAAATAGCTTAAAGCTTATTTAAGGTGTTTTAAAGTGAGCTGTACGTAGAAGCTACTCTGCTTGTATAAGGATCTAGGGTTGTATTTAAACGGCACTTATTTACAAATTAAAATTTCTTTAAGGAAATCTAAAAAACAATCTGTTTCTAGGGTATTATCAGGCATCTCTAAGTAGACTGACTTTCAATAAAATTACTAAAAATAAGCTACAATATGGTTGACAAGGGAATACCAGGGGTTCTTTAAGAAATTATTTAATGCCAATTTTACTTCGCCAAAAATGTTATTCGACTTCAACATTCAGTTCAACGGCGGAAGGGATTGTTAAACAAAGTTTATCAGGAGAAGATCAAGATTAAGATCAAGATTAAGATTAAGATTAAGATGAAGATGAAATGAAGATTAAGATTAGGATAAACAGCGTGACCTTATAGGGAGCGCCTTTTCTTTCCGCTTAAATCCATTTACTTCCTCAGCGGTGCGGACCATAGGGAATGATGTGAATGTGGCTCCATTGAGAGTCTGTTTTAAACGGACCTCTGTGAGCCGTAGGGAGAGCTGAGTGGCGAATCTTTTGATTGTCTGTTGTTACGATCAAAAAATATATTCAGCGGGAAAAGCTGCTCAGAATTCTCTTTGGCTTTTATATGGAGGCGCATAGATCAAAGCTCACTGACTAACAGGTAGAGACGTATACTGATCTTTAAAGATTTCCACAACAAAACGACCAGGCTGATGTGAAGACCCTGGAAAGTACTAGTATCTCCTAAGAAATCATTCAAGAATTTAAATATGTAGGTTTCGTTAAAATTTTTATCTGAAAGGGAACAAGTGAAATTTCTGGTGATAAAATTAGTCCAATGGTGCCAGAGTAAAATAACGGTTTAGGATATATGTGCTGTAATGGAAATGGGCTTACCGCTAACCCAGCCAAAACTAGGGTTGTGCTTTTCACTAGAAGGTGAAGGTTGCTTGGTCTCATTGCCCTCACATTTAAAGGAGTTACAATTCAGACTTCTCCCGAATTGAAGTATCGTGGAGCACAAGACCTCCAAAGCATTGTCAGTATTTTAGCAATGTTAACAAGTCTTTGACAAAACGGAATCCCTTGGATGTATACCCCTATGATCAGACCCATAATACATATGTTTGTACGCGCATCACTTGAAAACTGATGCATGGAATTGAATGCAGTTTTCACCGATGTATTTCTAGAGGCCTGGCTTAAAATATAAAAAGCAAAAAGTAGAGAGTTGCCATCTGTTTGAAAATTACAGTTTAAGTAAATTGACAAGATAAAACAAATATTGCAATATGGCTGTCAAAACCAAAGCAATTTTAGAAGGCCGATAGCCCCAGCTATAGGCAGTAAAATAAGTACATAGTAAGTGAATGGGATAAGTCGGTAATGGTTGAAAAAAAAGAGAAACTAGAGGTTGCATGCCATAAAATAATAAGCAAAGGATCATCATAAACCGTTTTAGGGGGCCACCACTACAAAATTCGTTCAAATGGCTAATAAAATTGTTTGTTGCTGTATCTATGTAGGTATGTACGTGTGGAAGAGTGAAAATTTGTTGCGGACAAAATGAAAATGCTGAACGTGTATAAATATGCAACAACTACAAACTTGAAAAAAAAAAATAAAAAATATTTCAAGGTTTATTTTAATGCTCTTTTCTTCTTCTTACTCTTCGCTTACTCGTGTTTTCGAATTTGTGGCGACTTTACATTGCTGCCAAGTGGATTGCATAGAGTTCACTTGAAGCAAAAAAAAAAATGTTTCTAAATAGGGTTATTTTGCAAAATTTTTTTCTTGTTGTGTAGAAGAGTTTTTATGTATAAACTATAAATTTGATGTAAATATATAGATACATACATATATATGAACATTAACGGGTAATTTTCTTGCAACTCTCAAAGTCGTTAACGTTTACTTTCTAGACGCTGTGCTGCAGACAGGCAGACAAAATTTCATTTATCGCCCATTTGCAAAAAAATTTTTGCATAATTTTTCTTTCTTTTTTTTAGTTGCCCTTGGTATTGGAGTTGTCGGAAGATTGTGAATTTTACAGCTAAGACTAGTTGTTTGTATGTTGTGGTAGTAAATAAGTGCTTGCCGACAGAAAAATAGCCAAATTTATTTTACGAAAACGTCAAGCGCTTGAAAGTGGTAATTTTGGCGAAAATTGCAAAATAGTAGGCATGAAATGCTTTTCACGCTGGAAGGTTAAATTTAATAATAGTGGTTGAATAGTTGTTAAAATTTGTTGTTATTGCTGTATGCGAGTTTCTTAGCATTTCAGTTTAGAAGGGAAATTAATTTTAGGGTGTCGAAAACACTTACTAAATAAGTGGCAAAAACTAATTTTCTTTTCGACTTCGACATCCTTCGAATAGGTGGCTCGACAAACCTATGTCCTTTCTTTCACTAGGCGCACGCAGATACAAAAGGAAGTGCTAGCAGCTAATATTCTTAGACATATAATGAGAACTGCAGCAATAATTTACATTCAATTAATTTGAATTCTATCTAGCAGGCGAAGAAAAAATTTTGTGTGAATTTGCCTGTTGCCCGTAGTCTATAGAACTTTGAAGAGCTGGCCTCATTCGAGACAGCCTCCTAAGGGGCAAGGTTTCGAAAGATTGCATCGTCTAAGGGTTGTTGATAGACAGCAAGCGGCAAACGAATAATCTCAATTCTGAAACCTCCCCGCTGGTGGTGAAAAAGAAGTGAGGTCCAAGGTGTTTAAACCGTAAGTTCACGAAAACTGAGATGATTCCCCCTCATCGTCCCCCATACAGCTGCTGTAATAGCATCTTCAGGTGATGTCGAGCCCCAAAGCATGAATTCCGATAATGATCAGTTAGAACTCCCAGCTGTAATGAAAGATATGACCACTACAGCTTTGGAAGTTCCAATGAACGCGCACAGTGGTTCAAAACTGGAATTTAGTGTTCATAATTCGCTAGAGCCTTAATTTTTCAACAAATTTAATGATTTTTTTTTTTTATAATGAAAGCTTTCAAAACTAGCAAGAGAGGAGTTGAGTCTGATTTTTGAATTTTTATTAAAAAATAGCAATTTCGAAGAAAGTCTATTCTGCTGTTCCAGTTAATAAATATTACACAACGCGCACTAGTTGAAAACAATTGTAGGGTTCTTCAAAACCAAAATAAAACTTACAAGACAAATTTTAAATGTTATAAAAATTTTTCATCAAAACTACATTTTTTTCGAGTTTTTAGAAACATGCTGGGTAGTCAGTTTTATAGATCATTAAATTTTAGTATAGAAGGGTGCAAGTTGGAAGTGGCTAAGAGGTCGCTTTGATTTTTAGTAAATTTCGAGCAAATCTGCATGCTAAATGGGAAATAAAGGTTATATGGTTATATGTATTATTAAAAATCAACGCGAACTCTTAGCCACTTGCAACTTGCACTTTATTGTACTTAAATTTATTGATCTATAAAACTGCATACCCATTTTTTTTTTTAACAAAATAACAAGTTTTAATTTTGGTGAATATATTTTTATAAATTTAAAAATTTTGTTTTTGAATTTTTTTCGTTTTGGGGAACCTTACAATTGTTTTCAAATAGTTTTTACTATGTAACATTTGTTAACTGTGGACAGGAGAATCGATTTTCTTCAAATTTTCAGATTAACATTTAATATAATCAAATAAAAACTCAAAAATCAGTCTCAACTAGTCTCTTGCAAATGTTATAAGCTTTCAGTAAAAACAAAAATGTAATCAAATTGAGTACAAAATTATGGCTCCAGGGAATTATGAACACTATATGCCAGTTTTGAACGACAGTGCCCGTTGGTTGAATATTCTACTTTCTCCATTTTAAAAGATCTGGCTGCTTCCGGCTATTCAGTTTTGTTTTGTTGTTCATTTCCGGCCATTTTTAAATCAGTACCATGAGTCCCACCTATTCCAGTACTGTACATTTAAAATAAATAAATAAATTTTGCTAATACGATCTATGAATTACGGTCTTCACTTCACTCCCCATGCCGTCACACATATGTTCCGGATGTATTCATTCAGCACACAGAAACAATAAAATCGTGTATGTGAAAAGTGATCTGTGAAGTACCCAGTTCGTAGATTAAGTTAGATTAGGTTGCCCTAAGCAAGAGCTACAATCAGAAAGCTGATTTATTTATGAAAAAATGCTCTGCATTAAGATTGAAATTTCACAGGTGACCGATGTCAGTCCCAGAGAGCTACTCACGGCTCTTCATGAAGTGCGCGCCCAGATGTTTAGAGCTGAGCTATGCAAAAGCTGTGGCGGTGTGGCTCAGGCAAGACCCCTACCAAGATTGAGAGCTGCAATAGCAATCTCTGTGAAATTTTATAGTTTTTAGTGTATGCTTGTATGCCATATATTTCCTTTGACGAAATTTTGTTTAAAAGTGGTGCTAGATTAATAAAAATAGGAATTAAGTGCCATTGCCAAATTCCAGAGGTCCAAGTGATTATTGTTGAAAATGTGTTTTCTCTCTTCTTTTGTTGCTCTAGATATTCACAAATTAAATTTGTAATAATTTTAGTGGCGTAAAGCCAATGACGCTTCTTTCGACAACGAATAATTGTTTTTGTTGCTAATTTATGCAGATTAGAAAAAAACAGGTTTTCTATCTGAAATCAATGTGCGACCTTAACCGTTTTAGAGGCAATCGCTCACTCGGGAATGCTCCCTTCTTTCTGCGCACACTTGGTTATTTGGCAATTTGTTTTGATAGAAATAAAAACAAATAAAAAATATATGCTATATACATATGCATGCAATTCTACCAATCCAAGAAAACGCTTCTTCAAAAACATTCCCTCATCCAACTGGGAGCGGTCGTAATTTCGTTAGCTTTTCACATTTAGCACTTTAACAACAACTTTCCGCACATTAACGTGGATCCATTAAACAAAACAAAGCAAAATAGGGCTTGACCTAAGAACCTTTTGCCATGCCAATACACATACAAACGTACATAGTACACATAGCGTACATTTTCGCGTGTAACGGTCATTTTTCTCTATCGCTTTTTTCATACATACATATGCACCAAAAATGATAAAAATCACATCCACTCCTTAATTTTGTTGGCACGCGATGGTGATTATCAGTTGTTCCTCCTTTACGAAACAAAATACAATAAGTACATATCACGTAAGACAAATGAAAACAACAAATTAGGTGCATAATAATGGTAGGGTGAAAAAAAAGAATACAACACAAAAAAAAAACACAATGGAGGGTGTTGACCAGCTGTTTAGCTTTGTAACTTTGTGGCTCGCCCTAGTCTGAATGTTCCATTTCCGTTTACCGAGTCATCTACTATTTTCGTTTATTCTTTTTTTACGATTTTAGCTGAGTTACCTGGCTATTTATGTACACATTAATGTACATAGATATGTTTTCAATGGGTATGTTGGTTGTTATAAGCATACACATGCATACTTATATAGATATGAAGGTAAATAGTTCGCAAGAGCAATATATGCTTTTTTGAGCTATTTTACAAATTAGTGTTCGGCACTATCTACTCAAATTAAAATCTGCGTCCTGAAATTTACATTTAAGGTTTTATTTTGAGCCTTTGCTTTGAGTTATTTTCGTATGTATGTATTTGCTTAAGCGAGCGCACTTTGGGTGACTTGTCTTTTAATTTCTTGCAGACACGCGAATTTTACGAATTTTTGTTTTTTTTATGGAGAGATAAATAATTTTTTTTTCTGGGCATTTATGGTTAATTGCATGTCATGCCATTAAAAGGCGTGGTAATATTCTTAATTAAAAAAATTAATTAAGAATAATTAAATTATTAAAATTTCACTAAAGATATGACTCAGCTAAGCATAAAACGATCTCGCCTGATCGAATTATGCATTTTTTTCTATTGATGGATACCAAAAGAAATACAAAAATTGTGCTATTATGTAAATATCTTACTGTTATGGTTAAAAGAACTACATATATACTTAAAGGGGTTCGATTAAGATAGGTAACCGGTTTCCTCTCTTAATGAATGTAAATTTACATACCGGGTTAATTAATTTAAGCAGTGCTTGTTTACTTTTACACACCAAATTTTTCGCGTAGAGCAATATTACACATAAAATGTTTACAATTGAGCAACTATGACCACTTAGTGTTTATTATTAGTAAAAAAATTTATTTTTTCTTAAAAATTTTTGGAAATCTAAAACATTTCTTGTGTATATTTATGTGAATATTTTAAACACCTCATGTTCAAAACCAAATCTTGAACATCATGTGCGTATTTTTACATGGATTCCGGTTGGAAAATAAACACCTTTCAGTAGTAGTTTTACCAAAATGCGTGTAACGAAAAAGTAATTGACGAAGAAAGAAATGAATTTCCGCTGGGTGGCGCTATCATCTACCATTACCTAGCGGTAAAGAAAAAATATATTGGTCTGAGGAAAGATAAAAACACTGCCAAACTCTAAAAACGTTTTTGCTTTACAATTTTTGTACATTAAATTATCTAGTAAAAAAATTAACTTTTAAACCGCATGGTCATGAAAGCTCACTAAGAAGAATTTCCGGCATTACTCAAAAATGTATGTATATGGTCTATTTTCGAAAATAGTCTTTTAGTCTAAAATGCGAGACAGACGGGCATGCTTATGCAGTTTAAATAGTACACAAATGCGCATAATAAATTTGCACTGACATACGGCAATAATGCGGATTAATGAACCGCGCGTGCGTAGGTTCGAGTCACGGTCAGTAGAACTTTCATTTATTTCTTTTTTATATTTTTTTATAAGTTCTATATTTTTTAACGTTGCTTTCAGTTAGTTGCTGTTGACTTTTTTTAATAAATTTTAACTCTAAAAAATGAAATTAACTAATAGTAAAATTTAAATTGGCTGCAAAATAAAACAAATGGAAATAAAATAAAGTGAAATTATATATATAAGTCAAATAATATATAAACAATCAAATAAATAATAAAAAAAAAAAAAATTTGGCAGCCGCTCCAACCGAGGATCGAACCTCGCAACTGGCAGTGGTGTCATCCAAAACTCCCCTGATGCGAGTTAGTTCCTAAAAGTTTCGTGCATTTGTTCGGCTGCTTATTTGCATTTGAAAGAGGAAAATGCATGAGCTAATGCAAATAAATACTATTTATGCAAATAAGCGATACCGTTTGTCACCCGTATAACGCTCATATCTTCAAGACTACATAAGCTGAGACAATAATATTATTTATGTTTTAGAACAGGTAATTAAATGTGACTGTGCAGTGAAGTGCCAAAGTGACCATTTGAAGTGCATGGTCGGGCTACCCACCCCCTGTAACTTGTATAAAAAAATACGAATTTGCAATAACTTTAATAAAGAAAAGAAACTTTCACCGCTTTCAAAAAAAAGTTGCGGAACAAACATTGTTAGCGAATGGTATTCTGCCGAAATTCAAAATGAAATCTAAATTTTTTAACTTTGGTCACAAAATTGCCCCGAGCATTTTGCACCTCAGTTCTCAAATGCCTGACATAAAATAATCAGGCCGTATAATAAAATCGTAGGTATATTAAATTTTATTTTCCATAAATGCATTAGTTCAGTTTGGCTTATTTGCTTTAAAACGTAAGTATGTTAATAAAATTGATGCGAATAATATTTGCGAAAGTGTGTGATAAGAGAATTCTCAAAAGCCCTGTAGGACATTGACTGTAATGACACTTTGTCCGTGGTGTCAAAGGGCTGCCTTCCGCGTAATTTTTTTTAAAACGCTTACACAAAGCAAAGTAGCTTCTACCAAATAAACGTGAATCTATTTGCCGTAAAATGGGATAGACGTTGTCAATCGAAAAACCTAACTTACAATGTGGTCCAAAATTGATTGTATAACGGCCTATAAGGAAGCTACAATCTCTACTGGCGAAGCGTACCTTCTCCACAAAAGCTTGCAGTCGAAGGCAACACCTTAATACTTAACCTCATGCGAAATTTCTATAGCCGCGCTAATGAAAAAACCACAGTAGTTTTTAAAGGATTGACTGGCAGATGTATTTTTGTACACCAAGTTTCAATAGAAGTTTCTAATGCACCCTCTATTTCCAAAAAGAAGCCAACCTCATAGCACTCCTAGTTAAAAGTCCGTTCATTTTTACCAACTAGGTTTTGCAGAGCCTGCTGATAGGCGTGTTACGCGGTGGATATATATCCCTTATGGTCTAATTATGGCAACTTAACGTAACTTACAGGCTCTCATGTAAAAAATTCTCATAAATGACTGTTGCTTATAATTGAACAGCCGAAACTTAACGTAACTTAATGCCACGTCGAAATCTGTTTCATTTTGATTCTCTAAGTTCTAAGTTCAAGCTAACAAACCCATAATTCTTCGCTATTGACACGTAATGCTCTGTTCAATAGTTTTCCAGTTTCCAGTATAGATAGGTCCCGCTTTGAATAGACCAAACTCTAAGAAAATTTTTGCTGAAAGGGGCATAGAAATTCGAATGACTTCATGATGCGTATACCTACGTTCTCAACAGTTTATTTGTTTCTTATATGCCTTGTAAATAGGTTTATGTTTTTTTTCCAGCTTTTCTTAAAACTTAGCCCAGTTAGTACTTCGTTGTTGACAAAAATCTATATGTATACCGGTGATCTGAGAGTGAGTTCTCGGTTGACAAACGACCATTAGAAACGAGTTCACATAAACTCAGGTATCTACTGTCTTGTCTCTTCGGTTTGCTTGTTACCCACATTCTCGGCGCTGACTTACTTAATATGTAGGAGTAAATATGTCAAAACGTCAAAGTCAATATTTTTGGGGTGTGCCAAAGTCCAAATAAAAATTAAAAAAAATATTTCCCGGTTGTACGAAAAAATGTTTTTCATGTAAGGCAATAGATTCAAACCGCGATCCAAAAAACAGTAAATTGAGTTTCAAACACCAGATGGAGTCAAAGGGTGTGAATGATTTGCCCAGGTATAAAAAAGGCAGAGCAAAATGGAGAGGACTTTGGGCATGAACACCTGGCGAAGCTTCGAAAAAAAACGAAAGGTAATGGCAAATATGTGAAGCGGAAATAACTTTTAGCACTGAAGGTTAACTAATAATGTGTTTCGGAACAAATTTCCGTTATCGCCTGGTTTGCTTTCTCCTCGACATTTCCAAGGCTCACAATCAGAGGGTCCAGAAAGCATGAATTGCACTTTTCCGAATAGATTTCCTACTGGAAAAACAAACTAAAATCTACCTTGCCTTAGCTAAACGTTTTGTTGATTAAACACAAAAGTACATGAGAAGAACGGAATAGTAAATATGTGGAGTAGTAAAAAAGGATATTTGAATATGTAAAAATTCTCGTATTCCTTACAAAGCTAAAAGAACAACAAGCGGCTATCCAGCATCTAAGACGTCAGCCAACGGAAGCATCTGTGCGAAACACCCGCATAAAAGACAATTCCGCCGCTTTAGCAGCTTTGCGGTGTGACTTTTAACGCCAAAGCAAACACCGAGACAACCGCAAAGCGACTGGAGCTGCAGCCGTGCTATACTACTCCTCGCTATGCCATAACCATTGCACGCTTTGTTATTGCACGTTTTTTTTTTATTTGCTTGCCAGGTCTTTTAAATTCAAATTCCACTCACACACGGTGGCACATATGCTAAAGCGCGGCAATAAAATGAAATTAAATAAAAATGGCATTGCATACTTGAAGGCGTGTGTGCAAGGCATATGTATGTATGAGAGTGTAGCAGGTATAAATGATGCTTTTTCATTGCGTGCTTCAGTCCTTCAGTGGAGTGGTGGCGGCATTAGCTTGAAGGCGACGAAATTAATTTGCTGTTGAAAATGCAAACGCACAGCAAAATGTGCGGAAAATTCAAATTCAAGAAATTTTAAATTCGGAAATGAGTGTGTGAAAAATGAGCAACGCAACTCTACAAGTGGCGGATGCCGAATTAAAGGTAAGGTGGAGTGTAGAGTGCAGAGTTGTATAATGCGGCAGTTAAAGCAGACAGACAAAGCGGCTATTACGAGATGAAACATGTGAGTGGAAAAAAGCGAGGTGAGCGAGGGGTGCGTGGTTTAGCGAATTACGCAAATCGCACGGATGCGTGCTGTAACGACGCATGTGAGCGAGCGCAAAAAAAAAAACTAAATTGTACAAAGGTTAATTAAATTGAAAGTGAAAGTCGCATTTCATTTCGTTTTGAAAAGGCAAATAACAAGAAAATTAAATGAATTAAGGGGAGTTCTTTGTGAATATGTGATTATGCAACGCAAAACGTGTATGCTCTGCGTTGCGTAATTCTTAGCAATTTTAAGATTAGTTCGCTGCCGAGCGAATACAAAATTTAATTAATTATAAATAAAGCAGATTTTTTGGAGGGAAGTCAGGTTCAGCCTACAGACAAGTAAGTTTCAACATACCCCAGAAAGAACTAGTGCATGCTTTTCTCCCTCAAAATATAAGTATGTGTATGTATGTATGTATGCGCGCATGCATTCAATCTCCAAATCTTGCCAATTTTGGAATGGTCACAATGGTCGCGCCTGGCACGCACTCAAGGACTTTCGTCCTGCCTTCTTTTCTCTCGACTACATTTCACTTGTTCCAACTAACTTACATATACACTCATATATTCACATGCAGCCACTATCTGGACAGCCTGAAAATTAATGATGTTTATGCCACACATGCCACAAGGTGTGCGTATATTTTATTTACCCCCCCATCCTCTGTGTCATTCTCCCTTGCCAGACTCACACAATCCACTGCACTTTACATTCACTACAACTACTAATCGAATTAGTGAAATTAATTTTTGATGATATTGAAATTAGTTGAAGAAAACGATATATATTCGTAGCTCACACGAATTGTTTTAGAACAAAAGTTCTACACATAAATACATAGATACAATCCAAAAATGTGGAGGATTACTGAATTATCGGCTTTGACCAGCATAAAGCAAAACTTGCTTGCACATTAGGGTGGCCCTAAAAAGCATGTGATAAAGTAAAGTCGGAATCTTTATGCTCTCTGCCCCTAGGATTGTTCTATACCGAAAAAATATACCCCTATTATTTATTTTGAAATCAAAAAACATATAGAGGTCTCTCAAAGCGCTCAAAGTTTTCCATGTATTTTATATGGGGAAAATCAACTTTTCGTAGAACTAGTAAAGAATTCTTGAAAATCAATATTTTTCGAGCGAAAAACTCTATTTTTTCTTCAGGAGAAGCCCAAGAATAATACCCATTTGTTTATTTAATCATTTTTTGTTTTTAAAAAAATTCTAAATATTTTTTGTTTTCAAAATAAAAAAATAGGGGTATACTTTTTCGATATAGAACAATGCTAGGGTGTGAGAGCATTAAAATTCCGACTTTACTAATTTTTGACCACCCTATTGTACAAACATACGTCCGCTCGCCCTCTTCGGTATTCATTAATGTATAGATTGCGCTAATGCCGCTGCTTGGAGGGAGCTGCCAATCGTTGTGGTTTAAGTGACATTTGACATTCCTTTGGCTATCCAAAGTTTGGGTTACTCGAATTCTTGCATTGTTTTGACAATAACCGACTTCCACCCTGCTCTATTCTGTTCTTGTGACTGTCAACGGAATTTCTTGTATGCTTGGTTTTAGCTGTCATGTGTGTATTCCGAGGATTTTTATATATTTCGGCAAGATTATTAATGGCTTAGCGATAGGTATATTATTAGGGTAGCCCTTAAAAATATCAACATCTAGATTTTGTATGCCGCACCCCGTTTGTTTTGTTCTTTGTACAATATAAAGACATCTACGAAAATTAAAAAAAAAATTATCAGGGGTTGCTACCAGAGTTTGAAAAAATGTATACTTTAATTAAAAATCGCAAAATTACGACAAAATTTTTACCTGGAATCTGATAAATTTGACATATTGTTGTAACTTATGCATAAACTCGCTAAGTTAGCTGGTGAAAGTAAAAATTTTGTAAAATTTTTTCGATATAAAAAAAAATAAAATTTTTTTTCAAACCCTCACAGCGACACCTATTTTTTAAATTTTTAAGTTTTCGTGTCTTTATTATAAACGTAGAACGAAATGAGGGGTGCCCCAAGTGTTGTTATTTTAAGGATCACCCTAATGCATGTACATATGTAGGTTTGCATGTCGGTGGTTTGGGGTCGATGGTAATAAATATACATATGTATGTCTGTGCTTCAGTAGCGGTAATCAAGCTAAGGTGAGTGAACTACCAGATGAAAAAAGCTTGTGCAAAGGAAACGTTTGGTAATGGAGGGTTTTCGTATATTTGTTGATACTCATGCTAAAAATAGTGCGAAGCGCACCAAACCTTTTAATAGTCATTTGAAAAAAAAATAAAAATTAATTAAATTGTAGTTGTTAAATTTTTTTAATAATGAACTTTACAAATATGGAACAAAGCAAATCGTGAACAAAGGCATGCAAAAAATTTTATTATATTATAAGCCCGTCTAATTAGTCTGGTAACGGTGAATGCCAAAAGGTTGAGGCTTAAGCTAGTTAGGCCTAGATCGATCAGTTTATCTTATAAAGTAAATAAAATTAAAATTTTCAAACAAGTGGAAACTCGCATCATAAATATTTTTGGCAGTAAATTTCAATAAATCCCTTTATGTCGAAAACAATACTTTTCATTTATTTTATCAATTCAGTTGGCAACCCACCTCAAAAAATATTTGTTAGCTGTAAAAATACCTAAACTTCTATAGTTTGATACCCATATTGCAATATTTAATTTATCTTATCAAGTAAACAAAATTAGAATTTTCATACAGCTGGCAACCCGCCTCAAAAATATATTCGACTGTACATTTTTTTAAACCTCTTTAGGCTGACAACCATACTCGAATTGTAATAATTCATTTATTTTATCAATCTAACAGAATTAAATTTTTTTAAACAGCTGACAACCCTCATCAAAAAAAAAATTCGTCAGTAAACTGTCCTAAACCTCTTAATATATCTTATCAATTTACTAAAACATAAATTTGGCACACCGGAGCTTTCGATAAAGGCTTTTCAAGCTTCAGCTCTTTTAGCCACAGGTACTACATATCTTCCATCTAACCACTTTGTGTTAAATACTCTAACAATTTAAGCCAGAAGTGGCATCAAGCATTGGACAATTAAAAGCGCGCGAACTTAAATTCAGCCACAAATACTCCACAGACCACGCAAGCAACATAAAGAACCATATTCACACTCATTTGACTTTTGCAATCGATTAAGCCAAAAGCTACTACAACTCTGAATATCCACTTTCACCTCTTCACTATAAATACTCGTACTGCAACACAAACATAGGTACATATATAAATGCCACGCCAGAGGGCATTGAGTGCCAGTGTCAAAAATGTGCAACCAAAAATATTTGCAAACCGCAACACGAGCGCATGAATGCCAATGCAATAAAAATAACAACAACAAAAATAGCAACAAAACAATAAACGGACAAATGCGTTCAATAGCATCGGACAATCATACATACATACATACATACATATACTATGTATGGTATGTTTGTAACCATTGTAGGTGGGTTATGTGATCGACCAAAACAATTTTTGATATTTACAAACATTTTCCAACTGAACACAGCAGTGGCTCGCTTTCCATGGCATTTAATGCAGGAAAATCGCCAGAAGCAGCGCATAGCAAATCCGGCAAAGCCAACTAACAAATTCGAATATTCGCTGAAGTGGCTAAATAAAATAAGGCAATTGAATAAACGGCTACCATTGGCTGATTGTGGCTAGTTGTTGCTGGCTGGTTGGTTGGTTGGATGGTTGTTTGGTCGCCAAAAATGAATGAATAAAAAAAAATGAACAGCAACATCGAGAGCTGCTGTCAAAATCGCTAACGAACCGTTGACACGAGGCGTTGATGGGAATTATTGAAATTTCCGTGGCTAATAAATTAATTGAAAATAATGAAGAGGGTCTGTGAAAAATGGATTGGAAAGTAAGTACCCACATAGGTATCTGTGTACATATATATGCATGTACATATGTATGTATGCAGGTGGAGGTGGAGGTGACGAAATGAAATGGCTATAAATTTATAGTGCACTGCTTGTGTATTTTGCTGGAGTATACGTTTGATGTTGGTGCATTGGTACACGTTAGATAGAAATGCGCATCAAGTAAATATACTGCGTACCGTAGCTGCATTTGTGCATAGATGCAACTTAAAAATAACTGCACATGAAATACATTGGTTGAAATATTTGCGTTTTTCATTAATAAAATATGAGCGATGAGTTTGCGAATGGATGAAAAATTCTATAAATGCATAATGTAATGTAATACAACAGATGCTGGAATTTTTTATGTATTTGTATATGTAAATTAATTGAAAAACGCCTAGTATTTTTCACAGGGCGAATCGAACCACGAATCGAACTGTTTTTATTTGGAAATGCCAAAACCGAACCGAAAATCACTCCAAAAAATAGTTCTTTTTGGTTCAAAATGAAAATCCACAAAAGCATTTTTCAAAATTTCTAATAAACAACTTTGTCTAATAATGCAATCCGTATGGTAAAACTGCAAAATATTTTTATACCCGAGCGCACTTGTGCACAAGGTTATTAACCAGGTGGCGACCCTCTTCCAACACCTCGAAAATATTCTTAGGGTTCAAACTAAAGATTTCTTAATACTCCTTCGCTTGACATCCATATTTTTATATTTAGTATAACTTGTGTAGGTATAAGTAAACTAAATTCGACATTTCAAGCAGATGGCAACCCTCTTCCCAATATTATTATATACTACTTGCTTATACATATTTCTCTTACCTAATAATATTTTTTAAACAGGTGGCAACCCTCCTCTAGTTCAGCTGAGAAAAAAAGCTTTTCAAAACTATTTCGATTAATACTCATTTTGTAATAATTTATTATTATTTTTTGAATAATTTGGATATAATTTTTTAAAAGGTGCCAACTCTTTTCATTAAAGTAAAAACTTATTGCACATTTTGGAAAATCGAACGAACGGTGCGGACATGATGGCATTGATTATTAAATAATTTGAATTTAATTTTTCAACAGGTGGCAACTCTTTTCGAAAAACTAAAACCAGTTTGCACATCTAATTTGGCATCTCTTTTTTGAAAATCGGGCAAACAGTACAGATCTTTTATCCCGAACAAAAAACCCCTTCGCGTATTATATCGTCGTTTAAAGTACAAAACCACGTATTAACAAAATGCAAAACCGCGTATGTGAGGTTGCATAAATTATTTTCTAGGGAGTAAAAACACTCATATTTCAAAATGGTTCTTTTTTTTTATAGAGCAATCGCATATCTGGCTAGTATATATCAGGACGAATAGATAAGGATTGAGCAAAGAGCTTGTGTGAGCAAATCCAATTGCTGGCAGCAAATGTCAGTTACGCGGTTTTGTTGAATGACGATACAAGGTTTTGTACTTTAAACGACGATATATATAGATTGTATTGTATGTAAATATTTTGTATGCGAATTTGTTTTTTATTTCACAAAAAAAACCTCAATAATAAGAAAATACTCTGATTCAAATATTTTTAACGCTAGTATCTATTTTAAATGTGCATGTATATCGCTACCTATAGGTGAAAAGGTGCCAAGTCCACTTTTTTTTTCATAATCTAGGTTCTAATGCAGACTACATAGATATTTCGTCCCTCCAAAATAATTTCGAAAAATGGACTTGGCACCTTTTCACCTTAAGGTAACGATATTTAATTAAAAAAAAAAAAAACGGTATCGTGCATTTGCGCACAGTCGCATATATTAAGTGAAGCGAAAAAAGGTGCGCCTAAAAGTATGTATACCCATATGCGCGGACATCTGCCCTATTTATTCAAAAAGCTAATACCAATTTCAATACGAGAGGTCTAGTTTCTTTAGTATCCCGTACTTTTCATGCTCATGATTTTCGGTTATCCTATTTCTTCCTTCAACGACTCTCTCGGTAACGTCATAGTTGTAACTCTATGTAGAGAGTACAAGGATAACACATACTATGTAGTGCTAGTAGTGCCACTAATTTTTTCATAGGCAATTGGAAAGAATCAGCTTTTTACGTGATGTAAGCATACGAATGCAGTAAAGAAAAGCAAACCTAACCTGTGTTTTCAAAATATTTCGACCTCTTAAATAATATTAGAACTTCTAAGTAAAAAACATCCTCCAAGAAACCACGAATAGAAAATCGTATGGTCAAAAGTATTTAAAGCCGAACTGTCACATTATGAAAAATTTTCTACGGAATAATTTTAATGGAAATACCCGTCTAAAGTGTTATATGAATGAAGAAGCCCAATAACGTGTGCATAAATATACATACATATAAACGTGACGTACCATATCGTATTGATTAATCTGTCAGATGTGAATAATGAAAAGCATGGTAATGAATACGGTAAGTAAGATACTAAAAGTAGTCTATGTATATAAAAAAATCTCACATTTCACACGAAGCTCAAATCAAATCGAAAGCACAAAGTCAAAAGCGGCGCAAATGTCCGTAACAGTGCAATTAATTTAGTAGAGCAGCTCTGTAGTCATGTTCGAAAGGACGTTAAAGAAGAAAATTGTTAGCTAAAAGCATAATGGGCCGGATCAAGTCAAGCTCATTACACTTTATGCTTTGATACTTATGACATCTGCATTATATATACATATATATGCATGTACATATGAAGGGTTTACAGTGAGGGGTTGAAATAGCGTGTAATGAGTGGACATTAATCGCATAAATAGACGTTGCGGTGCGCTCGATTGAATAAGGAGCAAAAAGTCAAAGTGAAATATCAGCGGCGTTCATTGCAACTTGCAAGTAATTTCCTTCCGTTCAGAGGCATGCAATCAAGAAACAGCACGCAGGCACGCAGCAGGAGGTCCATACATACGAGTATGTAAATGATGAAAAAAAGTCGGCATGTTTTGGTGTTTGGGTGTTTTAATTATTTTTAGTTTCTCATAAATTTTTCATACGCTTATAGGGTTATTCCTAACAAGTAAGAGACATCTAAGGGCTTGATTCGTGCGTTTATGGTAACTGATATCGCCGATACGTGAGATAACACGATTACCGATTCGTTCCACGGAGGTATGTGCAAAGATTTTATTATAAGATTTAGAATAGAGATTTTTTGACAAACTCTATATTTTTTCCCCTTCCCCGAAATCCCGTTTCCTTAATTTCTTCTTATGGTAGGTACCGTCAAGCATACTGAGTTCCGACTTTCTCAAAACTTAACCAAGACGCATTCATTTGAAAAGAACTTATTGCCGGAAACTACCCGAGAACTACAGTTGATCCCTTCGCTTAGAGACTTGCCATACGTTAGTTTAGGTAAGGTGGTAGCCTTCCAATGGCTCACTTATACAGCTAATGAATGCCCACTGTGCTATCACTAAATCGAAAAAATATTATTCTGGAACGGTACAGCAGCTAATTAATTAAGATAAGAAAAGCGCCGGATGCTTGCTATGAAGTTCCGCAAGCAGCTGATGTTCACTCTGGAAAGTTCGTCTGGAGCACTTATGAGAGATGTTTAACCTGAACTTCGCAATAGCAGGACAGCAGAGAAGGCAGTGCTTAGATGATTTCACCTCATCATCCGCCAGACATCTGCGACACATTGTGTTCGCAGCTATACTGGATGAGCTTCCATCAGAATCGCCACCAAAACCGAGAGTTGTCACTTAGTAAGCTCGAGAAGGGTCCTAGACAAAAGGACCTTGCAACTTTGTATGCCGGTTTTCGCTGAGCCGACTAAAAGGCCATTTGTCCAGAAGAAGTGCAGAAGTCCAGTGAAGTTGCTATACTCGGTACCCTGGTTGGTTGTTTAGTAGAAGCGTCAACTGAGTACATGCACAGTGCTGAAAGCACCTTTTGATACGCTTTCCCTGGGACCCTTGATTTTGTCTGCCTTCATGATTCATTGGCCTCGTCAAAATATTTGGATTTACCGATGACTCTATTTAGGTTAGTAATGATGAATTTGAAGATCTCCCAAAGATTTTGGATGGAAAAACTGCCGAATCTGTTATGCTTTACTAGAGCCAATGCTGGGCACTCACAAAGATAGTGTAGGACCGTTTCTCTACTTCCCTCAAGATTACAGCTACAGCATCGAGGATTGCATGGAAGGCCCATTTCAGGTGCATGTCCAGAAGAAGAATAAGAAGTTCACCAATGGGCCAATGTCCCGTTATCGTGGCTGTTTATTTGACAATATATTTTCTCGACATATTAAGCAGTTCTTCTGCCTTTGGCTTGTCATAATGCAGCCATATATTCCTCGCAGTTTTGAAGGTTTGAAGGTTGATCCAACGTGCATCAGTCAATGTACGAATTGCAAATGAAGTTAACTTTTGATGAGTGCGAGTGGACAGTTTATTGTCTCTGCTATGGATTCATCAGAAGGTGCTTCGGCGTTAGCAAAATCATCAGCTCCCTAATTTCTATGTTTGTTCCTATG
The DNA here is from genome assembly GCF_013731165.1 of Rhagoletis pomonella. NCBI lineage: Eukaryota > Metazoa > Arthropoda > Insecta > Diptera > Tephritidae > Rhagoletis > Rhagoletis pomonella. Next base: position 30,187,011 of record NW_023458565.1, on the reverse strand, counting down.
GCCGGGAAATGTCTATTAACTCGGCTGTCGAGCTTAACGCACATTTGCAAACTCTGACTGTTTTAGATTTTGCTACCGGTGAGGCAAGTGCCAGAAGTGCCGCTTGGCTATCTGAGAGAATGTATGCTTTTTGTACTCCTACTAGGTGCTCTCTAATGCTTTATAGACCTTTTCGATTCCCAGTACCTCCGTTTGGTAGACGCTAGCAAAGTTAGGTAGTCAGAACGAGAAGGAGAGACATTAAACGTTTTGGTACACACCGATCGGTTACTATCGCTATGAAATTGAATTTTCGTAGGATAGCCGAGTGCCTATACGGCGGAGAGAGCGAATCCAGCATCCTTCAGCCTACTGGTACGATGTCTAGCATCCACTAATTTCAATTAGGGCAGCTCTTTGCACCCGCTGGGCTAGTGTAAACATTTTTAGTGAGTTCCTCCAGACAATGGTCACCATTTAGCATACAAAGTTTAATGATGATTACAGACAGCCAGAAGATAACCTTGGAAAAGATCCCATCTCTTCCCAATGGCGCTTTTTAGAGCAGTGAAGGGCAACCGATACCATACCAACTCGCTCTTGTATATTTGGCCCCCATATTAGCTTTCATTTAGTGTCATAAGCACACTTAAATGTGAGATCACAGCTCAATCATATTGGCTAATCAAGTGATCGTCGGGAAGGGGGAGCGAAATTATTGCCTGAGGGCGATGTACCTGATACTCGTATTACCCTTACGGAGCATAGTTTCGAACTAAGAGTTAAAAGATCTGTGTCTCAAGATGAAAGAGGTCTGTGTCTCAAGATGCATAGATCCACACAATATGTAAATATTGCAATTAAAATTTTTTCAAATTGACTTCAATACCTCAACATATGTACTTATGTATGTATGCACATATATAGTAGTTGAAGGAATGACAAAACATTGTCCGAAAAAGAATGAACTTGTACATTAATTTCACTTGAAAATAAAAATAAATTAATGTCAAGATGCAGACACAATCCAACATGCTTAATTTGTTTATTTGCTTAGCATAATTTTGCATAGCATATGAATATGGTGGCACCGTGCAAAATGTCACAAAAATGTAAATCACACAGGTAATTGGGCGTTGCATAGAACTATTTCATGTCATAGTAGAAAGAAATGGTGGCGGGGTTGTACATAGGTGCGTGTAGCGTTGGCGTTGAAGAGAGACAATTTACAAGAAAATATGTATGTATGTATGCATGTATGTAGGTATGTGAAGCATAAATCTGCGAGGGCCATTTGAGTGCTGCCAACAAGTTAACTATTTGGGAATTTATGAATTAAAATTTTGAATGCAATTTGGCGGAATTTTATATAGTACTTTTATACAATAAACTTGTATGTATATACATACATACATGTATAACCAGAAGTGATGGTTGCGCAATTAAATGTTTCAAAATGCATACCTGCGTATGTGCAAAAAATAAAAAATGCTTACCTACATATTTATGATTTATTAATAATTATTGCGAAATCCTTCCTGAAATCTATTGATATATTCTTAGCAGCTTTCATTCATCTCTCGCTTGAATTTTGTAATGAAGATTTATTTCCTTTTGTATGTGTTTTATGAGTACACTTCATGCGGTGATTTCATTTTTAATTATTTCAACTCGAATGCTACGGATGATACATATGTAACGGGTGATTTTTTAAGAGCTTGATAACTTTTTTTTTAAAAAAAACGCATAAAATTTCAAAAAAACGCAAAATCTCATCGGTTCTTTATTTGAAACGTTAGATTGGTCCATGA
>NW_023458565.1:30168638-30184821 GCF_013731165.1 Rhagoletis pomonella | reverse complement strand
TACTAATGCATGAAAATCCTAACCTCAAAAAAATCACCCGTTATGTATCTATGTATGTATTATTGGCACTTAGCCAATAAAGCAGCACTTTTTTTAATTTTTGGTTTTTTATATGTAAGCACACAGGTCGATCTGGTGAGAAAGTACTCTGATCTGTAACGTGTAAGAACAACAAACATCTGCATTCCTTAAAAAATAACTGACTACACGTAAGATTACGTAATTAGGTAAATACGAAACAAATTTTTTTGGCGTGGTGATTTTTTTTTTTTTAGTTTTTTTCAGAAGTGAAGCTCCTGATTTCTTTATGTTTCAAAGAATATTTATTGTTTGACCTACCTGAAATACTCTTTTATTTACTTTTTCCAATCAACTACGCAACAGCTGTTATTTTCGTAATTTTTTTGCTCATTTTAGACTAAACTAAATATTTTTATTAAGCAATACTTTAGCAGTTGTTGACTCAAAGGTGCGAATAACAGCTGGGTGATTTACTTTTTACACTACTAGTGATAGCAGTCTTTTGTTTGCATTTGATGTGCTCTGTTTTTTCACTTTTTAATAGCATTGGTTTAATCCGCTATCACAATGCAGAATTTCGTCTGTTTTCGTTTGTTCTCTTATTGAAATTTTATTATTGCTTCAATTTAGCTTTTGCTGTTGACTTTCAACTCAAATAATGTATGTAATTAGTATTTGTCATCCTTTAGTGCATGATTAACGTATAAGTAAGCATTTTTGCATATTATGAATTGATATTCATTTATTCAGATTTTATACTTAAGTAAATTCATCATACTTTTCTACATGAACATTAGTGCGGGACATTTTTTTTTTGACTATGCACGTACAGCATAGGGGGATTCTACGTTTAATTCTAAGCAAATTTGCCAAAGAAACCATGGGTCTAAAACTAATTTGTAGTTTCCCAAATTGCGAAAATCGGTTTCTTATCATTTTGCTGTAGTACCGTAAAGAAGTGCTTAAATTTTGTATAAAAAATTGATTTCTTACTCATGGTTTCTTCGGCAATTTTTCTAAGAATTACACGCACAATCCGTCTGTGCTATACGCGCATATTCGAAAAGATCTCCCATACAAATTAACCCGCCCTAATGAACATACTACATACATAAAATAAAAAAAAAAAATATTTTATGCCGTAAATCATACTTCATCATTGTACTTCAAGATCACTGCACCATTTTCCACGCTGTGATATATGCAATTGACCACCTAAGCTTGTTTTCATTGCTGACAGTCGCGCTGCCATCAAAACCTTAGGTTCGGCAGTGGCAAATTAGATATGCATTAATGAACACCGAAGATACCTACAAGCTCCTCAACACCACCTAATCAATTTTTACTGGGCGCTGGGACATGGTAGAATTCCGGAAAGTCAGCAAGCAGACGAGTGTGATAGAAAGGGAACTATGATAGGATTAGGTGAAGCGGTCTAGATTGTAAAATTTCCCCTGAAGTTCGTGACTTCGGAAGTTGAGAAAATGATCAAAACACTTGTGCGGTATCGCGGTCGCTCTCACCACGGCTCGATCAATGAAGAGCACGGAGTTTGCTAAGGCTTACTGGGTCATTAGCGACGTGACCTCTGACTTCAGAGCAGCATATAGCGATTAATAGAGATGAAGTGGAGATACCAGTGAAGATGAAGTTGGGGGAAACCGCCAACACTTCCTTTGCGAATGCCATACACTTAGCAGAAAACCTTAAATTTCTCGGAGACCACTTCTTCGAGATCATAGATAGCTTAGAAAAAACTCCAGTGATGGGGGTTCTAGTATTCGCCTAAGAATCAATATGGTTTTGAGGAGATGTAGGGATAAGCATGAGGAAACCCTATGGCTATCGTAATGGACTTCTGTAGTTTCCGAGCGAACTCTTTTCAGAGTTGCCCACATAACCTAACCTAACTGAATGTCAGATCTAAAAAACCATCCTAGCTAGCCTAACCTTACCTACACACTATACTCCCCTTTTCTTAAAAGTTATTAAATTTTTAATTTTACAACAACAAAGTTACAGCTAGACAGAGTATGGTAGCTTGTTGATCCGACTGATATGACTTCTTACTTTTTCATATTTCAACTATTTCTCAAAAAAGAAAAAATAGAAGAAGACTTTGAAGTTTGGAGTCTTCAAAAAAATACCTGACCACTAAATTTGGTACCATAATTAAGTTGGCCCGGAACTTCCCATTGCCTGCTCTCTAGAATTATATGGCTCAGAGAGAAAAATATTTAATTGTGTAGAGATATCACAGAAATCCGGAATATTTACTTCTCGAAGCTTCTCTGCGGTGTCAAAACTTTTATGAAAAAATATTTTGAATTTTCCCATAACCATTTTTATACCCGAGCACACTTGTGCACAAGGGTATTATAACTTTGTTCACATAACGGTTGTTTGTAACAGGCAAAACGAATCGAGATAGATATAGACAAATGTATACATAAATGATCAGAATGAAAAGAGAAATCGATTAAGCGGTGACTGTCTGTCCGTCCGTCCGTCTGTCCGTCCGTCTGTGCACACGATAACTCGAGTAAACATTAAGATATCTTAACGAAACTTGGTACGTATACTTATTTCGGCCATAGGACGGATGGTATTGAAAATGGGCAAAATCGGACAATAACCGAAACTGCGATATTTTAGTAACTACTGAAGATTATTCACTCGAAATTGGTATTTACAATAACTTTTAGCCGAAAAATAAAAATATTATAAATTTTTAGAAAATGGGTGTAGCCACGCCCATTTATGGATACATGTGTATATCTTGGTAACCGTTTCACCAGTTTCTTCCAAACTTGGCACAGTTGCTAGTCTTGCTACAGCATACCAAATGGCCGAAAATTTTTAAAATCGGACAATAACCACGCCTACCACCCATATAACGGTAATTTGGAGAAATACGAAATCTTCGATAAATCAATAAATATTAAAGCTAATTTATTCAAAATTAATGCTTGCAACAATTCTCTACCAAGAAATACGTTTATGATAAAATTTTGGAAAATGGGCGTGACACCGCCCACCTATGATCACATATATGTATATCGGTAACCGTTCTACCAATTTGTACCAAACTCGGTGTGGTTATTGTGCTTGCCAAATATAAGCAAAACGTTGAAAATTATTGAAATCGGACTAAAATAACGGCCGCTTCTCATATAACGGCAAATTTCAGAAATGCTTGAAACTTCAATATTTCGAAATTGAAGGACGCTAATTTACTCAAAATTGATACACCCCGGCTTACCATCTAGCGGAAGGTTTCGGAAAGGTGAAAAAACATATATTCAATACTTGCGCCGGGTATTTAATGTTCGGCTCCGCCCGAACTTAGACTTTCTTACTTGTTTTAATACGATTTCAATACATCGGTCCTGTAGGATCGATTTACTCTTCTAAGCTTTCTCCTATCAGCCGATTTAAGTTGGTTCAGAGATTGATGTTGTCTTGCTACTTTCACCATATAGTATTTTAATACATAATAATCTTTTATTCGAACTGTTCAAAACATTCACTTTATGTACGCTCTCAAATCCTAGTGAGTAAACAAAAATGGAATCCACCAGCCGAAAATGTTGCGCAACATTTCACTTTTAGCAACATTTCTATGGCGTCATTGTGCAGACTCTGTCTGCAATGTTTACATTTTATTTCCCGCCAATTACAAACGAATTTGATACGCACACACACTCAGCGCAGCACCAATACAGACAGGTTTAAAAATACACGCAAACCGCTATACAAACACCCACACGCATTAGCATAGCCACACAAAAGTTAAGAGCCACCACCAAAATCCGAAATGCAAACAAACAAAAATCATACACCAACAACAGTACAGGTCGAGCAGACGACGGACGCTAAAGTGGTGGCATTTGGCCAAGTGTGTTCAACGGTAAAATAAAATGTCTAATGCTGCTGTTTGCGCAACAAATGTTAGCAGAGGAAATTGTGTATCTGCTATCAACGTCCGGCCGGCTGTTTTAACAGCGTCTGTTAGTTAACAGTGTCTGCTAACTATTAACATTTGTTTACATGCAGGTAGAGGATGGCGGCGTAGTCGGTTTTGGCGCTAGAACTGCTGCTGCACACGACCAACACGTGGCAAGAGCAAAAAGTGAGGGAGTGTGCGCAAGGTTGCCGGATTTTTCGGAAATACTCTCCTTGAATATTATAAAACGATATTGGAAAAATCTAGCCAAAAATTTTAACATGAAGAAATTGTTGCGTCAATAACTAGGTGAAACAGAGTCCAAATTATTATATCGATGATGAAATCGAAAAAGTATATCGACTACATACATACTTGCTGATATCTACACCCGTTATAATATCAAGGCATAAATTGATAACACACAAAAATATCGACTGAAATATTAAAATATATAATACTTGAGACCATAAATATATCGATACAACTGCAGATAAGTTTATGGTTTCGTAAATATCGATAACGTTAAATAAATAATAAATAAAATATGACGTTATTGATATTTCCTTAGTAAATATATATGTACACCTGCGCTCAACTAATTAGAAACGAAATTCAAAAATATATTGTTTGCAAATTATGTTTATTTTCTTATTTTTAATAATTTTCATTTAAAATATAATTCAATGTGTAACAGAAACCACAATAATAAAAGTTCGAAAGCTTGAAAAAACTGCAAAAAAAAATTAATCAAACTTCGAAAAATTGTCATCAAGATTTCAAAATTTTTAAGCAGAATATTTAGAAAATTTTCGGGTATGCAGTTCTGTAGCCCATTCAATTTTAGTCTAAGAAAATGTATGTTTCAAGTCGTTAAAAATTACCGTTGATTTTTTATATTTTTTTTTTTGTGGAGGGTGTTGCGGATTTTTTATATAAACAAATTTTGATCATGTCTTATATGGAAGAATGTGGCAACACCCCCACAAAAAAAATCTAAAAAATCAACGGTAATTCTTAACGACTTGAGACTTGCACTTTCTTTGACTACAATTGAATGGGCTACAGAACTGCACAGCCGAAAATTTTTGAAATATTCTGATTAAAAATTTGTAAATTTTGATGAAAATTTTTTGAAGTTTGATTAATTTTTTTGCAACTTTTGCATGATTTGAAACTTTCATTATTGTGGTTTCTGTTTACAGATTGAATTATGTTTTAAATGAAAATTATTAAAAATAAAAAAGTTGACAAAGTTTGTTTATAATTAGTTGAACGCAGGTGTACATATAAATCTATGATTTTAAAATCGATGAACATATGGAAAAAGATATCGATGCATGCTATCATCGATAGATACTGCACAAATGTCAGTTTAATGCAGAAAGCTCACGAAACTCTGACATCTCTGTGCAAGCGCCATAAATAATACAGCACTGTAAGTAAATTTGAGCCCTACACTGTACGAATGCACGTACATATGTATGGCTGCTTACTTTCATATGAATAACTGTGTATGTATGTGTGTGCACGTTCCTGCTTTACCGCTTAAGTACTTAAGTTGAGGATGGTCGGCCGGCTGCTTGTTTGGCATTTGGCGGCTGTTCGCTTTTCGCCTTTTCACTTTTCGCCTTCTGTTTCACTGCCTTCTGTTCACTGCCTTCTGTTCACTGCTCGTTGTGTCGGTGTATTTCGTCGTCGTCGTCGTCGTCGTAGTTGTCGTCGTTGTCGTTCTTGGCCCACTCGGGCTTTCGTGCCATGTAGCGGTAAACGGAAAATTCAGTTGGTAACGACTTTTCCGTGTGTTTAGACGTGTTTTCGTTGCGAGCTTGTGACCCGGTCTTCATCGCGTGTTCTTTAAATTTTTAGCGCTACAAAATTTCGCGCATCAATTTAGAATTTTGCGCATCAGGAAACGATATCGTAGAATATTTCGCGTTTTCTGAAGAAGTTTTAACTACAACTTTGTTATTTAAAAGTGTAATCTTATTGCTTAAATGCTTTTATTAAGTATTTATGTGCAAAGCAAGTGTTGAATCATAAAAAAAAATTTGCGTAGAAAAGTGTAGTTTAAGCAAAATATATATCGGTCTAAATCATTACATTAAGGTTAAATGATCCTAGCAGATCACAATAACTGAGCAAACTTGGTGTTTGTGGAAAGGCATTGGATATTTTTTGATTTTTATCAAAGTGAAAATACTGAGAAGTTACAGTTATTGCAATTTATTAAATTCAACTACATAGAGGGTTCATGCATAAACAAATTATTTGGTAAGTTACGCTATAAGACGAGGAATGATTCTTAAGTCAAAGGAATCAAAGGAGATCTTATAAAAATTCTGCCAAAATGTATGTTTTTTGCACATAAAATTAAAATGTTTTTTTTTTTTGGATCTAAATCGACGTGTTAAATAAAAAAAAAATTAGCCCAGTAGGGTCCTGCTTTGAAAACGTGCTTGAATGGATCATCTCTTGGGTATTCTTGGCTCCGCCAAGTTAAAAATTCGCTTAATTGAGTTCGAGTAGTAATTGAAAGGAGGCATTAGAGTATTAAAAAAAAATATTTTTGTTTAATTAATACACAAAAAACATTTACAGCAAAGCACTAGTTGACAGTTATTTTCAAAAGGTTATACTCTGCATATAAAGACCGTAGATGTTGGCAATAGGACTTTTGTTTCGGGCCGGTTGAAACACATTGTCCAAGTCCAAAGTTTATTATCATGACACGATAATGTTCACTTTTCACCGTAACAGCGTTACCCGCATTATTTTTCGGTTATTCTGTATCGGGTCTTTTGCAATCGAGTTTGGGTTCTTCCGAAAGCATTTTTCGGTTCTTTTGGAATTGACTTTCGGTAGGAACGTTTCTTGGTTCCTTTGGAATCGAGTTTCGGTTCTTATAAGAACCGGACCAGTCAGTTCGTTTTGTGCCATACGAAGTAAATATGTTCGACGATTTTTTTATATGGAGAAAATGAGCAGCACCTTAAACACAAAAAAAACAAGTAAGAAAGTCTAAGTTCGGGCGGAGCCGAACATTAAATACCCGGCGCAAGTATTAAATATATGTTTTTTCACCCTTCTGAAACCTTCCGCTAGATGGTAAGCCGAGGTGTATCAATTTTGAGTAAATTAGCGTCCTTCAATTTCGAAATATTGAAGTTTCAAGCATTTCTGAAATTTACCGTTATATGAGAATCGGCCGTTATTTTAGTCCGATTTCAATAATTTTCAACGTTTTGCTTACACGTGGCAAGTACAATAACCATACCGAGTTTGGTACAAATTGGTAGAACGGTTACCGATATACTTATATGTGATCATAAGTGGGCGGTGCCACGCCCATTTTCCAAAATTTTACCATAAACGTATTTCTTGGTAAAGAATTGTTGCAAGCATTAATTTTGAATAAATTAGCTTCAATATTTAATGATTTATCGAAGATTTTGTATTTCTCTAAATTACCGTTATATGGGATGTGGGCGTGGTTATTGTCCGATTTTAAAAAGTTTCGGCGGTTTTTTATGCTGTACCAAGGCCAACAACTGTGCCAAGTTTGGAAGAAATTGGTGCAGCGGTTACCAAGGTATACACATGTAACCATAAGTGGGCGTGGCTACGCCCATTTTCCAAAAATGTATAATATTCTTATTTTTCGTCTAAAACTTATTATAAATATCAATTTTGAGTGAATAATCTCCAGTAGTTACTAAAATATCGCAGTTTAGTATTTCTGAAAATTACCGTTATATGGGAAGTAGGCGTGGTTAGTGAGCGATTTTAAAAATTTTCGGCCATTTGGTACGTTATGTGAAGGCCAACAACTGTGCCAAGTTTGGAAGAAATTGGTGCAGCGGTTACCAAGATATAAACATGTAGCCATAAGTGGGTGTGGCTACGCCCATTTTCCAAAAATTTATAATATTCTTATTTTTCGTCTGAAAATTATTGTAAATATCAATTTTGAGTGAATTATCTTCGGTAGTTACTAAAATATCGCAGTTTTCGTATTTCTGGAAATTACCGTTATATGGGAAGTGGGCGTGGTACCTTGGATTAAGGGAAACCTACATACCAAATTTCGTTGAGATATCTCAATTTTTGCTCGAGTTATCGTGTACACGGACGGACGGACAGACGGACAGACGGACGGACAGACAGACATGGCTTAATCGATTTCTTTTTTCATCCTGATCATTTATGTATACATTTGTCTATATCTATCTCGATTCGTTTTGGCTGTTACAAACAACCGTTATGTGAACAAAATTAATATACCCTTGTGCACAAGTGGGCTCGGGTATAAAAATTGTCAAAAAGGGCCTGGCTACTTCAAGCCTGCACTTTATTATACTAAAATTGACTTTTCTAAAAAACTGCATACTCAGAAGACCAACAAAGAAGCTTCAACACTTTGCTTAAGGTTTTTAAATTTTTGTAGATATTGCACTCAGAGTTACATATGGGTTTTTTGTTTAGAAAAAACTTAACTTTTATAAAAAAATAACAAAAATTGAATATCAATAACATTAAATTGTTACAACTTGTCAATATGATCTTGAAGAAATAAAAGTTGTGTGTGCCAAAACTAAATTTGACATTTTAAACAGGTGGCAACCCTCCTCAAAAACCACAAAAATGTTCCAAGTCACAGTTATAAGCGATCCGTTTGCCAAATTTCTGAGTGAAGTGAAGTCTCTCATGGTTCGTTTTGGCTAGCCTCTTAACAATATTTTCAAACTTAAACGTTTTTCAATCTCTTTGGTCTGAGACCCAAATTGCGGATTCACAGTGCTTAGTTAAACCATTCTTAACTTAACCGTCAACTATGGAAATTCGTATCGCCGGAAAATATACAAATTCTAAAAATCAATACTTTTCTATAAAAATTTGAAATGCGCTCCACGAAAAAAATTTAATTTCACAGGGGTTTAACTATGAGGGCATGCTGGTTTAAAGTTTTGCTAACTGTGCGTTGGGAATATCAAAACCGATAGTTAAAGCCTTTTCGGTGGTTAAGTACACACTGTAAATTTGGCTTTTAATGAATAAAAATTTCTGCTAATGCGCGAATTATTTAACTTAACGGTCCCCTTCTAATTGAGCTTTCCACATATTTTAACTGGAATTTATGACAAAATATGTTGATTAAAAATGTAAAAAAATATGTGTAAACTACCCGAATAATTGCTTAAAATACCAAATTCTCAAAATAAAGCTTTTAAAGTTCAAAAGATTACATTGCCTTCTTTTTGTTTCTTATAAATTAGTGGTCTAATTAAACAGAATTTATGCAGTTGCATCGGCTAACTACTCATCCTGTTAATCAATAAAAAAAATTGCTTTTTATATCCGTGTAATTTTTTGATTTTTCACCAATAGCCCAATACATACAAAACATGTGTGATTCTGTACAAATGTACTAATCGTGTGTGTCATGGCCTTAAGGAAGTTAATAAAATTCAACTTTTCACGAATTTCAAATAAATTAGGTTTCGAATATTGGACGTTTTACCACCTTCCTCTCATTTCACAACCAAACAAAATCCACATATTTTTGAATTTCGAAACAATTTAAAAATTTTTATTTTTTATTGCATCAATTCACAACCAAAAAAAATACATATTTTTGAATTTCGAAAAATTTTAAAATTTTTAACTTTTTTGCTTTAATTTTAGCAATTTTCACCTTTATTTGAAATTTTAATATTTTCGTCTAATATCTGTTTGATCGATGGGCGTGGCAGCAGCCGAACTTGATCAATTTCCAGGTTTATTCTGATTTTCTAAAACAAGTGTTAAGAAATGGGTGATATTTGTAAAATAATATCGATAACTGTTGGCTATAAAACTTATCGATATCAAATCACGATAACTGAAACGAGTTGAAAATTAAAAATATCGAAAGCATAGCGACATTGATAAAGGCATCGATTAAATTATTGTTAAATATATCAATGAAGTTATCAATAAAGATACTTATAAATGCAAAAAATACAGTGAAACCTGTATATAATGAAACAAAATTTGTTGAGTTCCCTGAAGAAACCTAGTTGTTCCTCGTTGTTATGAAGTTTGCCACAAAAAAAAATGCTCCGTAGGTATAACAAAGAGATTTTCGGAATATGTTGACAGTTAGAGTCCGGTTATAAAGAACAAAAAATAAACTATGCTTATAACAATGTTTTACAAAATTTTGCATTTTTCGTTGTATCGCGGTTTTGATATTATATAAATATAACAGATTTTTTGTGCACCCTTTCAACTTGGATATATCGAAGTTTCAGTCTTTTGTTTTATATGACATTCTTTCATGCTCTTCAAGCTAGCGTATCCGTTGTACTGTTAGGCTACTAAATCTCATTATAAACTGCAAAAATAACATAATTTCTTCACGCGTGGAATAGTTCTACTAAAGAATCTTATTAATAAAAAAAAAGAAAACATCAAAATAGTTTTCCTGTAGGATACATGCCTGTAGAGCACATACGGGTCATTCCATCACAAATCACCCAGGCCGAGGGAAAGTGAATTTAAGTTTGCGATAAAACTCACAGGGATTGTTCCTTGAACAATTTCCTTTTTTCATATTTCATATTTTTCAATTTTTCATAGGGAATTTTGATGTGCGTATGTGTGATCTTTTCGATAAAAACGTTTTAATTGCGTAATTGCAAAACTGCCGTTAGTTTTTATACCCGAGCGCACTTGTGCACAAGGGTATATTAATTTTGTTCACATAACGGTTGTTTGTAACAGCCAAAACGAATCGAGACAGATATAGACAAATGTATACATAAATGCTCCGAATGAATAGAGAAAGCGATTAAGCCATGTCTGTCTGTCCGTCCGTCTGTCCGTCCGTCCGTGTACACGATAACTCGAGCAAAAACTGAGATATCTCAACGAAATTTGGTATGTAGGTCTCCCTTAATCCAAGGTAGGTTGGTATTGAAAATGGGCGAAATCGGACTTTAACCACGCCCACTTCCCATATAACGGTAATTTCCAGAAATACGAAAACTGCGATATTTTAGTAACTACTGAAGATAATTCACTTAAAATTGATATTTACAATAATTTTTAGACGAAAAATAAGAATATTATAAATTTTTGGAAAACGGGCGTAGCCACGCCCACTTATGGTTACATGTATATATCTTGGTAACCGCTGCCCCAATTTCTTTCAAACTTGGCACAGTTGTTGGCCTTGATACGCATACTAAATTAAAAAAATCGGACAATAACCACACCCATATCCCATACAACGGTAATTTCGAGAAATACGAAATCCTCGATAAATCAGTAAATATTAAAGCTAATTTATTCAAAATTGATGGTTGCAACAATTCTTTATCAGGAAATACGCGTATGATAAAATTTTGGAAAATGGGCGTGGCACCGCCCACTTATGATCACATATATGCATATCGGTAACCGTTCTACCAATTTGTACCAAACTCGGTGTGGTTATTGTACTTGCCACCCAGAAGCAAAACGTTGAAAATTATTGAAATCGGACTAAAATTACAGCCGCTTTTCATATAACGGTAAATTTGAGAAATGCTTGAAACTGCAATATTTCGAAATTTAAGGACGCTAATTTACTCAAAATTGATACACCCCGGCTTACCATCTAGCGGTAGCTTTCGGAAAGGTGAAAAAACATATATTTAATACTTGCGCCGGGTATTTAATGTTCGGCTCCACCCGAACTTAGACTTTCTTACTTGTTTTTATTAATTTTCTTTGAAAACGGTTTTATGCATTTTCTTCCACAAGGAAAAAGTGCAAGAAGCGGTCAGCATAAACAATACTAAAAATTGAGGTATTTTATTCGGGGAAAAAATACTTTTCATAGAAATGTTTAAGAATCCTTGAAAATCAGAATTTTTCAATCCACAAACTCCGTTTCTCTTCAAGAGACTTCAAATATTAAAGATTTTTTAAGGGTTCCCGTATTGCATTTTTGAGGGTTTTGGGACCCATAAAATATAGGTAATACTAAAAAATAATAAATTAAATTATTGGGTATTATTCCTTGGAGTCTCCTGAAGAGAGACAGAGTTTGCCGATTGAAAAATATTGATGTTCAACTAGTCTGCACTAAATATTTCTAAGAACAATTATTGTTGAAAATTTCATTATTCTCGCTGCAGGCTCGTGTGTTGGTCCGCTGGGTAGTGGCAGTTATTATTGAATTAAGCACATACTTGCTGCATATAAACATCTGGTCATGTGTAGTGTATTTGTATTGTTTATTTTATAAACCAAAAAATGTATCTGATACTTAATTATTTTTTTTTCTGCCTATTTCGAGTAAATTCCATGCACATCGCTTTTTCAAAGCAGATGCTCCCTATTTACGCGCGAGTGTTTATAAACATTTTGTTTATGTTCGTTGTCTAGAGAATTACTGCCTAAATCAAGCGTGATTTAGTAAATTTTTCTAGATATTTGCAACACCTGCAATTGCATGTGTGGAATTTCACCTAATTTTTTCTCACCTTTTGAATTTTTTAGATGTCTAAATACTACTGGCAATTCGCTTAGCTGAATTAATTGAATTTCGTAAAACTTTTGTTTATAAATATTCACACAAATACTTAAATACAATTTATGCTTTTCAATTCTTAATCTAACTTCGCATGCTGCATAATCAAATGTTCCGTTGGATGAAATATATTGCAATTGAAATTAAATACCATTACATATTTGAAATAGCTGTTCAAGCAAATTGAGAAATTGGATATGGAATTAAGTGAATAAATAAATATTGATGTATGTATGTACATTAAGACGCATCACCAAAAAAAGTTGCGGGCTATCCACCGGAGTTATAAAATGTACGATATTTTAAGATTTCCGCCAAAATGTTTTGGAAAAGTGTTGAGATTTACGCGAGCTTGGCAGAAGTGAAAATATATCCAAAAATATCATTATTTTGATTTCGTTGATAAAAATTTTAAATATTCTCTTACATATCTTCTAAACTTAAACTTTTCTATCATCCGAGGTGATTAAAAAAAATGTTTAAATATAAAAAAAATAGATTTTTGGTTGTGTATATTTTGAAATGGGTCCAGCTCACGAACATCTTAATATTATTCCGAAATATTTTAGCGGAAGTCTTAAATATAATAAATTTTATATTTCCGCTGGAGAAGCGGTGCAGATTTTTTTTGTACGGAGCGTGATTCACCCTAATATGCAAATGTATGTGTGGCAGTTCTTAAAATTCCTATATATTTTTGGAAAACGTAATTTTTGTTAAGTCCTATCGTTGATGGCTCAGTTTTCCACAACACTTGTTAAATCATCGAGAGAGTGTCGACATATTGTGGTAATAAATTACAATAATGAATATTTATGCGTTAAATAAAAAACAAAAATATTTATTTTTTAATGTTGCGAAGCCGCGTGGGAGCGGGTAAATAGGCGGCTGGAAACCATTTGCCTACCATCAAATTAATGGTCCGTCAAATAAAATGTCAAAATTTTAAATCGAGTTTGGTACTTACATGCATATGTATTTATAAAAGTGCATACATATCTATGTATATCGATAAGTGAAATATTTTACTGATTAGTGCTGTATTACTACATTTTACTTGTGGTTTTTCACACTGTACTTAAATTTTAATTATGGAGTCATTAATCTGTTTTTATACCCTGAGAATAAGTCTCAGTAAGTCTCTATAAAAGATTTATAGAGATAGTTTTTTACCACAACTTCTAGAGGTCATTGTTTCCTGTTCTTTAAGCGTGCGTGGTCAAAGAATTTATATAACACGAACTTAGGTGTTGGATATGCTTCTGACCTTTAGCTAGGTATATTGGGGTCACATCAATACTGTGATCATGATCAGCGACCTCAAAAACTTATGGATCGACTGAGCTCAGAGATGCTCTACTTCGATTTTTCTTTGTGGATCTGCAAATGTAATAATGACAGTTGATTTTAAGTAGTAACTCATACGCCCCGTCTAACAATGGCTGCTCCGAAAGAAGCAACCTGCAAAGTTGTTTTAAAATGTATGCATAAATAATACTATCCCACAATGTAATCGTACAACGTAAAAAAGGTAAAAACAAACATTTAAAATTTATCAAAAAATTTGAAAAAACGGAAACGACTTTCTACGAATTTCAGATATACACATACAAATGTACATACATATCTTTGTTTTTTCATAAATAACTTTTTCTGGACATAACATAAATTGTAAAAATCACAATCACCTCTCTTCAAGTAGGAAAATGTGGGCCGTGTTTAAAAAAATCATAGAGTGAAAAAAGTAAAATTTTCAACTATGGATAGTTAAAAATTTCAAAATTTTGTATTGAACTGTCTATAGGGGCGTTTTTGGGATAGAAATATAAAATACTTAAAAAATTAACAGACAAAAAATAAGTAAAAAAAATAAAAAAATTAAGAAATTAAAAAAAAAGGAGGTACAAATATAGCCCTGCAAACTCCACGTGGTGGAGAAACAGTTTTTGAGTAAAAAAATATTTTTACCAAAATTAGAAAAAAGTACCATATAAATATTTTTAGGAAAATAAATAATATTTGCAGCAAAAGTTTGTTTTTGGAATAGGTAACTTATTTTTGGAAAGGAAAATTTCAGAAATAGTTATTGTTTGAAGTAAAATTTTGCGTACTAAGTGGTTTTCGAAAAAAGTAATGAGGTAAAAAAGTCTGCTGCAATTATAAAAAAATTACCCTAATGTATGAAAAAAATATATTTGTGCAAAAAATGATTTCTTTGGGGAAAACAATGTCAAGAAATTTTTTTTTGAAAAAAATGGCAGGAACTACATTAAAAAAATTTAGCAAAAATTGTTGATTAAATAATTTTTTTTTAGAATGAAACAGTTTGAAAAAAAATTGGTTTCAGTGAAATTACTGACATTTTTCTACATTGGTTTTCATATAAGAATTTATTTACTTTCACCTCAGTCTATCACATTTTACAATTCAAATCATGAGTTTCTAAATAGAAGCCTACGGTCATAAAAGGGTTAACAGCAAAAATTTTACCGTGAGTCTTAAAAGTGGCATCTATTTTTATAGTACATATTATAAGGAAAAAAATGATCTCAAAACAATTTCAATATCGTGGTTAATTGAAGGTCGGTTGCTAAAAATTGTAAGGATAAAACCGCCTGAATTTGAAACAATCGATAAAATGTTTACAACTATCTTTACATCTCTACAAAGAGGCTGGAAGTGATTTTTAAGGACAATCGAAAAAAATGAAAACTTTTTTTCGAAAATTATGTAAAACTCGGAATTTTACAGTTTCCGTGATTTGCAAGTTTATTTTTCGAATATCTCAAAACCTATTACAATTACAAAAATTGATCTGGCCTCTTTTAAATGTAATATTTAGGGCCATACAGAAAAAAAATATATAAAAAAGCTAGACAAATAAAAAAAATTACAGAATTTTCCAATTAAAAAAATTATTTAAGCAAAATCTTATAAAAATTTGTGGTTAAATTTGAACAAACACCCAATTCATATTAACATATTCTAAAATTCTCAGTGTTTTTATACCCGAGCGCACTTGTGCACAAGGGTATATTAATTTTGTTCACATAACGGTTGTTTGTAACAGCCAAAACGAATCGAGATAGATATAGACAAATGTATACATAAATGATCAGGATGAAAAAAGAAATCGATTAAGCCATGTCTGTCTGTCCGTCCGTCTGTCCGTCTGTCCGTCTGTCCGTCTGTCCGTGTACACGATAACTCGAGCAAAAATTGAGATATCTCAACGAAATTTGGTATGTAGGTTTCCCTTAATCCAAGGTAGGTTGGTATTGAAAATGGGCGAACTCGGACTTTAACCACGCCCACTTCCCATATAACGGTAATTTCCAGAAATACGAAAACTGCGATATTTTAGTAACTACTGAAGATAATTCACTCAAAATTGATATTTACAATAAATTTTAGACGAAAAATAAGAATATTGTAAATTTTTGGAAAATGGGCGTAGCCACGCCCACTTATGGTTACATGTGTATATCTTGGTAACCGCTGCACCAATTTCTTCCAAACTTGGAACAGTTGTTGGCCTTCGCATAACATACCAAATGGCCGAAAATTTTTAAAATCGCTCGATAACCACGCCTACTTCCCATATAACGATAATTTTCAGAAATACGAAAACTGCGATATTTTAGTAACTACTGGAG
>NW_023458565.1:30148996-30168538 GCF_013731165.1 Rhagoletis pomonella | reverse complement strand
ACATGTGTATATCTTGGTAACCGCTGCACCAATTTCTTCCAAACTTGCCACAGTTGTTGGCCTTGGTACAGCATAAAAAATCGCCGAAACTTTTTAAAATCGGACAATAACCACGCCCACATCCCATATAACGGTAACTTAGAGAAAGACAAAATCTTCGATAAATCATTAAATATTGAAGCTAATTTATTCAAAATTGATGCTTGCAACAATTCTTTACCAAGAAATACGTTTATTGTAAAATTTCGGAAAATGGGAGTGGCACCGCCCACTTATGATCACATATAAGTATATCGGTAACCGTTCTACCAATTTGTACCAAACTCGGTATGGTTATTGTACTTGCCACGTGTAAGCAAAACGTTGAAAATTATTGAAATCGGACTAAAATAACGGCCGATTCTCATATAACGGTAAATTTCAGAAATGCTTGAAACTTCAATATTTCGAAATTGAAGGACGCTAATTTACTCAAAATTGATACACCTCGGCTTACCATCTAGCGGAAGGTTTCGGAAGGGTGAAAAAACATATATTTAATACTTGCGCCGGGTATTTAATGTTCGGCTCCGCCCGAACTTAGACTTTCTTACTTGTTAAGCGTAAATTTATTGTTTTTCTTTTTTTAGTTTTACGAAAAAAAAATCGATACGAATGTTAAATCGCTGCCGCAGCTTGCACGCACAATTGGGCAATGCAATAACGTTAACAAACTACATTGAAGTGCGATATAAAAATAGCAAAAATAACAATCGGGTAGAACTTGCGCACCTAACTGAAATGGAATGAAGCAAAAGTATGTATGTATACTTGGTGGCAGTTGGCATTGCAACGAGGCGTTAAGTATTCACGAGCCGCAACGCGAAATTTTTCTTTCAACACTTGCGCGGGTGGTTGGATGGGGCGCTGCCATATGCATACATACATACATACACACATGCTTGCAAGAGTTGAGTATTTAAGTGATGGGGTAATAAAAGAAATAATTTATTAAAAATGCATTTAACGGCTGACCGCTTGCGCGCCACGGAGCGGAGTGCGAAAAACGCTGCGTAATTGCAAAATCGGCTGATTTTCTCGGTTAACCGTAGTTGCGTTGCGAAATAAGATGCACTGGATAAGCGCGGTGGGTGCAGGAAGAGAAGAAAGTGCTGCGTGCAATGCGCCTGCAAGATGATATACTTACTCGTATGTAGTATACATATGTAAGTATGAAGGCGCTTTAGCTGGCCGCCCACAAGGTTAAATTGAATTTCCTTAAAAGAAGGGAAAAAAACGCCACGAAAACAGCAAAGAACTGCAGAGAAATAGCAGAATCATTGAAATTAAATCTGGCGGGGCGATTTTAAATCAGTGTAATACACACATGCTTATATGCATATACATATATCAACATGTGGATGCGTTTACTTAAATAAATACTCGTTAAGCCAAAAAGTGTTTAAAATATTCGCAAAAAAGCGTTTGTTTAAAGATTATTTGCTTTTTTCGATATTAGGTAAGGAAAACTTAGAGTATTTGCAATCTCGCCTTTTGTTTCCGTTCTGCATGCAGCCCCGATTGATATTGCAGACAAGCCAAAATATAGTTTGGATCCTGTTAGACACCCTGCTGATCGATCGGAAAGTGATTTTTATTTCCTTATGTTTTTTACAGAACAAATTACAAGCATATTATTAGGATATTAACTAACTAACTAACAAATACGTATATTTATATATAAAAATCATGAATATGAATTGCTTGTTGTAGCTCCCTCAGTATCACTTAAAATTATTGTTATGTTAAGGGTTAAACATTTTAATTTCGAGTTTCCGTTTTCTTTTTTTCAAGATTCCCATCGTTTGCGAGACGCTTCTGCATTTATATGAATGCCCTTATTATAGTATTTTATAAGCGTGTAAAAACTCAAAAAATTACCACCTATTCATGTTTACAAAAGTAGCTACCAAATTCAGCTTTTATTAAGCAAAAATTTCTCGCTCTAAATATAAAAAGCCAGTATTTTAAAGTCAGGGTAAAACAAGTTATACAAATTGGATAGAATTTTGATGGAACCTTCTAAAAGGCTGTGCAACAATTATTTCACTAATGGTGATTTCGTTTTTTTTTTTTGAGGTGCACAATGTGTTTGATATTACACTCAACCCTGTAAAAGAGCATGTGCAACCATATCGCCTGCCAAAGCCTCAAAGCAGAGAATGTGATTTTTTGCCTTAAAAAACTTTCACGAAATTTTCTCACTGTTTGCTTTTATTTTGGAATGGAACACGAAAAAAGGAAGAGGCCATCAAAAGGCGGCATTTTTTTTGGTAGAAACAAAAAAACACCATAAAATGAAATTTGTTTACAGTATTTGCACTTGAAAGCATTTCTTATGAATTGTAAAGTGTTTTGGCTTCTTCTATAATATTTCAAATTTGCCATTTACGTGCATGTAAAGTGAATCTATTTATGCATTCGATTTTTGTTAATTAACCGCATCGCGACTCACTTCATGCATAATCACTTTATTCGGAGAATTTTAAGTAATTCCCTAATAATTTGCACAGTTTCCTCTTCGCCGAAATACATATGTAGATATGTATGTACAAAGGCGGTCCTTTAATTAATTTTAATAGTACAACAACAAGATTGCAGAAACAATGAAATGAGTACAAGGACAATCGAGCAAGTGTTGTCATTGGCATCAATTGATTGTTGTTTTTGTTTGTCTTGCAATAGTTTGCTATTAATTAGAGCGGAAAAGTTGTACTTTAGTCATTGTACGATTGCGGAATGCGACGTTGAATGCATCACTGGTTGAGTAAATCAATTGCCGATTGTGCTTTAAAATGACTCAATGCGACGCATGTGTGAGTATGTGAGTGTAAAATTAAGATTGATAGTTGAAAAGAAAATTCGAAGCGGAAATCAAAGAAAAGTCAGATTAAACAGAATTCATTGGAATCTGCATTTGTACCAAAAGTTATCTGCTGACGAAGCAGCAGCCATTGGTTTTAAAGGCAGACAATGTCCAAAGTGCGAATTGCCAGATTGCAGTGGGTTGAGTGAGTTGCTAAGAGGGGGAAAAACAATTAAGCAATCAAATGTAAACAACAAAATTGTGTGCACCAATTAAAATATGAGTACCCCCATCTTGCAATTTCTTCCATTTTTCCGCTGCTGTGCCCCATATTGGCGGCCATGCCACTTCAAAGTGAAAAATCTTAAACAACTCAGATGATTTCTAATTTCGAAATTTAAGTTTTATTTTATTTATTTTTTTTCAATTTTAATTTCGCTCACCTTTGCTTATTTGCGTGTGTGTGTTTTTTTTTTAATTTCTCGCTTTTTTTCCTTATATTATTCGCCGCTTCTATTTCCATTACATCAGCAGTTGAAGTGCGCAACGCAGGTGCGCTCATTTTCACTGATTGCATCAACGCCAAATTTTATGTCTTTTCCGTTGAGGTGCCGACACACAGCACTCTTTCGCAGCCATTGGATTTTCTGCGGTGTTGCAAATCAATTTTTCTCACCACAACGGAATAAACAATGCGCAAGGTTTTTATATGCCAGTATTTTCTACATACATATACTTCTGCCCCTCGGTGACCCGTATGCGTCAAACATCTGTATTACCTGCGTCATTGGATTTGTAAAATAAAAGCAGAATGAATATTGAGCACGTTTGTTGTGTAGCAAAAACACTGATTTGCGGATTTGTCTGGTATTTTTCAAGGAGAAAGAGCAGGAAGTGTGGTTTATTCTGCAGCTAAAGCTTAGATTATTATAGCACCAATCGGGCAGTATTTAAAAAAAAAAAGACACAACACAAAGGTATTTTGAGCAAAATACCAGGTCTAGAAATCTGCGAGTTCTCCGACGCTATGCCAAAGGAAATCTGTTTGGAAGGAAATTTCAAGTCAAAATTCCGGATCGAGATGCCTGGTCAAATGGTTTACCAGAATTAGATCCGAGATATTAACACTGGCACACAGACGGATCAAAGATGGGGGGAAGAGCAAGAGCGGGTGTCTTTGGACCTGACACCAAACTTTCAATTGCAATAGGTACTTGATCCACGGTCTTTTAGGCCGAGGTACTGGCAGTCTCAATGCCAAACTGAACCTTAAGAAGGTGTTAAATGGCGCGTTTCTAGTTATATTATCAGATATACAAGCGCCCATAAAGGCCCTTTCCAATGGGACGACCACCTCCAGGCTCGTTAAGGAGTCCTTTAACACTATTCAACTCTTGTCAGCAAAGAACATGGTATTACTATGCTGAGTACCAGGACACTGCATAACTTAACATAACACGACATAATGTAACATAACATAATATAGCATAACATAGTATTACATAACATAACATAGCATTACCTAATATAACATAACATTAGATAACAAATATAACATAACATAACATTACATAACGAAACATAAGGTTACATGACATAGCATAACATTAAAAATATACCATAACATAACACAACATAAGGTAACATAACACAACATAACTTAACATAACATAACATAATACAACATAACATAAAACCATACCGTAACCCAGGTCATTTCAGTTTAATCTTTTTCTTTGTCTCTACCTTTATCTTTAGACTCCTCTATCACAATCTTTGCCTCCGTCGTTTTCTTATCTTTATATTTTTATCTTTACCTTTTTACTTACCTTTATCCTGTGCATATTCATGCCCACATTTGTCATTATATTAAGTATTTAAATTTACCTTCCTCTTTGTCTTTATCTTTAGGTTTGTTTGCTTTTATTTTAATCTTTGCCTTTATCGTGTTCGTCATCTACATACCATCACCTGAAATGCAAAAAGTCGTGACTAATATGTTTTATTTTTTTTTTCATAAAATGATTTGGGAGTTGTAATTCGATGAAATCCTTCATATCAATCAAAAGCTGAATTTCGAGTTTATTAATAGTTACGACTTTTTGTATTTCAGCGACGTCTTTTTGCATTTCAGGTGACGGATATTCGGCATCAATATTAAAGCATACATTTTGGAGGCATTTCCACCCCAACCATGTAGATGTATGGTATAATGTATTGGAGTCACTTTTCAATTGATTTTTGCGCTTTATTTTAAACTAAATTGAAATTTTAGTAACTCTCTGCACATCAGCATCAAAATACCTTTCTAATGGTATATAATTCTCTATACCTTAGAAGTATAGATTAGCCGTAAAAGGGGTGTCAAGAAAACATGTTTGCCTATTTATATATAAAGAAAGTATATGTAGATACAGTAGGGGCACCCCTAATGTGACATCCGTCTGCTATTAATATCCAACACATCTATGCATGTATGTATGTATGTACCTTCCGTCTTATTAGGAATGCAAATGTGAAAGTTATATAATTGCATTTACAAGTTTTTCTGCATTTCGACTTATTTTTAGTATCAATTATTGATTTTTGTTTAGCAAACTTTTCTAATTGCTTTTTCTTGCAATGTCAATAGTTTTAGTTGGCGAAAAACACACTACAACTACAAACAAAAATTAGTTGAGTTTAAGTGCTTACAATGTCCTTGAATAGATTAACCAACTTTTTCAAGGCATTTTGCTATTCATTTGCATACAGCGCTTGGTACGAATATTATCGAATTGTTGTGAAACAGCTGTTGCGCCTGTATGTATGTATGTAGTTAAATTAGCATTTAAAGGATTTGTTTTTGTTTTTCTTTAGGCAAAATCGATAAAAGTTATTTTTGACACAGAATTGTGAGTACTAATTGCGACTACTTATTACACTCTTTTTCAGGCTCGATTAAAGCAAATATGTATGTATGTATAAAGTATTTCCCCACTAACAATCTGAATAAAATAATGCACATAAGTATGACTAATGCCGATTTCGATTCTACCGAAAAATGCAACCTTCTCTTTGCCCTCTACGCACAAACACTAAGAAGAGGGCGATGAGAAGGCAACATTTTTTGTAGAAACGAAATCGCCATTAGTATTTTTCTCAAAAAAGAATCACACAACTTTACATACTGCTCACACCAAAATATTGAGGGTTGATTTACTTCCTGGCCATTCGTTACTATTCTATTTGAAAACTCTTGAACTTCTTCTTCTTGGTAAATATCACGACAACCGCTTTTTGGTTTATTCCAAGACCAAAAACTTCGATAATCACCTCTCTCCTCAGCTAAGTTCCGCCAGTTTCGTACGCTTCACACAGCTGGTAAACCCATCTTATTCTGTAAACGTCGTCCACGCGAGCAGGGCCGCAGACTTCACGTAGACGGCATCTCTCCAAAGACTGCAAAGTGTTCTCATCCTTCTTGGACAACGTCTACGTTTTGACACAGCTCTAGTTTTGACGCCGCTGATGTCAGTATCATCTGCACAAGTCTTCTTCTCTTGTATTTGGTATTACGTCAGACTGAGTCGTTTTATCTAACACCTCATTTAGTCACAAATAGCGCGGCAAGGTCCTTCCCAGTTAGAACGGAGCTGAACGATGTGCTCAACATCCCTCTACATAGTTAGTATTATTTTTTGGGGGATACCAAATTTAGATATCGCTTTGCTTAGTGTTAGTGTCGTTAAAACTGACATAAAGATTGTATGTGTCGATTTGCTCATTCAGTGTGTGGATTAGACGAACTGTGAAAATCTGCTTCAGGCCTGAAGCCACACTGATAAAGTTCAATCAGTTGGTGCATGAAAGGCTTTGCTCTGTAATCCTAAAAATGCTAATTCCGCGGTACTTGGCGCAAAAAGCTGGATCATCCTTCTTATGAATTGGACAAGGCACACTGAGCGTCCAATCTGCGGCCACGTATTCATTAGTCCAAAATGTGCTCAACAGCGGCTACGCTCGCCCTACCATCTGCTGCTCTTTGTCGCCGGCTTTCAGTAGTTAAGCAAGCTCCGGGAGCTTTTTGTTGATTTTGACCACATTATTCCTGTTCTTACTCCGTTCTGCTCTAGTGGAATGACGAGGGCACGCTTTTACAAATTTTCCGTTTTCACCTCCGCAGAAGTCTTTCGATTGCTGCCTTATCTTGTACATTTTTTTAGAGCTAAGTACATTTCCGGCTGCTAGCGTCCCATTCAGACCTTTGTGCGTCTCATTTCTGTTTCTGGAATAAGCGTCTTTCCCATCAATCGTCTCGCGCATAGACATCGGCTACCGGGTGGTTTGGTGTGCTGGGTATTTCTTCGTCACATCAGTTTTTCTGCATGAGCGATTGTATCCAACCACTTCTTTTGCAGTGGTACGAAGAAATTTGGATATGACCGATGACAATTTCTTATTTAAGAAGCTTTGAGAGTAGAGTAATACATTTTTCGGCTGTCCGTTGTGACTGTAGCTTCTCGGCGTCTAGCGCTTGTCGTGGTGCCTCTTGTAAATTTTTCATTGCACAAGGCGCTTGCGGAACTTAGCTACTAAAAAGAAGTAATCCGTATCAATGTTGGCTACTCAGATGAACGGCACGTTAAGAATGAGCTAAGTGTATCTTCTGTCTATTACAACCTGATCAATTTGGTTATTGGTTCTTTGATCGGGCGACACCTGCTGTTGGTTTTTTCGGATATTTCTATGCTGGCGATTCGTACTGCTAATTAATGCCTTGTGTGATGCAGCGAAGTCCCTAAACCTCTCTTCGTTTTCGGAGGTGTTCTCGTAAAGGTTGGGGGATAAGAATAATCAAAACCCTAGTAGAGAAAACAAAGATAAGGGAGGCCATAGACGCTCAATCATTGTGATCAAAGCCGAACTTAATCAGTAATAGCAAGCATTATTTACCATCTCAGAATGACATTTATGCCTGAGACAATCGTATGGATAGTGGTTGATGGAAAGTTTAAATGAATCAAGCGGTAGGCGAATGTGCTGGACTGTGTAGGCTTTTTGATCACGCAGTGCGTCGGTCACTGACTGGTAACCAGGGCTCTTCTCTTACTGTACTTTTTAGATGCCGAATTGGAGACAATTTTGGACGAAGACCCATGCCAGACCCAAGAAGAACTTCCAGCAACATTAAGCGTAACTCAACGAGACATTTCATTTCCGGTGAAAACCATTGGTATGGTCCAGAAAGTCGGAAACAGGGTGCCTCACTCAAACACATATCACAAGAGATATTGAACGGCGTATCATTGTTTCCCAAATCCTTTTTCAACGGTACAAAGCGAAGTCCTTTGAGCATTGTATTAAAAATTGATTCATTACGACATTCCAAAGAGCCAGAAGGCGCATGTTAAACACGGCGAACCCGGAGATCATGGCGCTCTGAATTTGGTGGTACCAGAAGTGCATCCCTTATCATGCACTTCTGAAAAGTCGTCAGACGATCGATGGCGCTCACTACAGACAACAACAGCGACTGCGGAAAAACTGTCGTAATGGGCAACCAGGCATGAATTGTTGATCTTCCACTATGACAATGCTCAGCCGCATGTCGCAAAAGTGGTCAAAACTTATCTCGATTATACCGAATTGTAAGTCCTAACCCGCCCGCCTTATATCCCAAACCTTGCTCCAGCAGACTACCATTTGTTGCGGTCGATGCAGAGCGGCCTTACGGGAGGACACTTGTCTTCAGTTGAAGCTATCCAAAAGGGGCTTCATACTTTCTTGGTCTGCAAAAAACGAGTAGTTTTATTGGCCCGGAAGGCATGCATTGCCAGAAAAGTGGATAAAGTTATAGCTAGCGATCAGCAATACCTTCAATAAAATACATTGTACCAATTTGTACAATAAAGTTTCAAAATCGTAAAAAAAATTCTCGAAAACTGACTTGTATATCCATACGAATCTCGAAAAATAAATTCTCATGTGAATTTGAGTTATGGAGGCTGTGGAATTTGTAATCTACGAAATTGTTCGTGTGAGTTAATTTCGCACACTCCACGCTGCCTTAAGTAAATAAGAGCTTTTAAAGATCTGCTATTAATTATAAAAGACCAAACGCCCAGCTTTTATTCAGGAGGAAAACTTAAGTAAAATTATGACAAATCGGGTTTTCGTCCGCCACCACAAAAAAATGGACAAAAGAGAAGAAAAAATGGCGCGGAATTTTAAATTAAAATTAAATGGTGAGAAATTCGAAAATATGTTCGTTTGCGAAATCTTGTCAAAAATAATGAACTAAATGGAAAGTCAAATAAACAAGAACATGAAAAAGGGAGAAAGTGTCACGCGTACAGAGAGAATCCACTTTAGTGAAATCGCGAAAAGTGACAAATAAATAAAGTATGCGATTTATACAATTGTCATACATACGCTTGCAAAGTACAAAGCAGCGAAAGAAACAGTCTCCGAGGCTAGTTGTAGGCCGTTTCAGAGTGACAGCTTTATCACTGGTCGCATTTCAATGTTTTTACTTATGTGTGCTAGTGAATGTGTGTACGCGAATGAAAAATTCAAAAATTAAGTGGTTTTGTTTGAAATCTTTCACGTACATTTGACGACAACAACAGCTAAGCTCGTATATATTTGGTAGTATTGGCAACAACAAATAAATCCAGAGATGTACGTATGACTCTGAAAAATCTTTACTAAATATATCTTTATTATTCATATTATTGTTTTTTTTTTGGGGTGGGGGAAACTGTCGTTATTGCTATGCTCTGCACTTCACTAAATCTTGCCGACAGCCAGCGAGACTAATAGACAGACAGCTACGCGGCGTAGCAAGCCTGTGGCCCACTTGAAGTCAAAATCAGAAGTCGCGCATCGCATTGCGAATTTGTAACCGCGAGCTTCCTGCATTATGTATTTCTTATTTTATTTTATTTTTTTCAGCCTGTCGCAGTTGCTGCTCAAATGTTGTTTTGTAAATGTCAGTCTTCATTTGTCAATGCTTTTTCTGCATGGCTTGCACAGTTCTTTTTTCTATTTATTTGTAAGCGTATTTCAGCCGCGGAATGGTTTAGTCGCAAGTTGAGTTACTTAAGTGGCGACAGTGACAGCAACAGCCAACAATAAACAACTTCAAGCAATAACAACAGCATCTAATAAATGTGTTGTAAAGTTTTTTTTTCAACGTTTAGCGCTCACAGATATCTAAAGCTCAAGCGGGATTAAGAGGGGAATATAAGAATGCCGCTCGGCGCAGCTATTGCCTTAATCTGTTGTAATTTAAGTAATCTTTGGATAAGCATAAAATTGTGTCTAAGGAGTGAGCGTGATTTATACTTATAAGGATGGAGTGGTTTATCAGTAAAAATCTTTTTTTTTTAATAATTCTAGGATAACATTAAAATGTTGTACGTTTTGAAGGAAACGACAAATGTAAATTGATTATGCCAAAGGGAAATCAACGGAATCCGGCCTACAGTATTTGGTTGGTGAGTTGGAAAGTAGGGCACCCTGTGTGCCTTCTCAGAAAGCGAGAGGTCACAAGATAATACTCTCTATAAGTCTATCTCTAAGGCATTGGTCCAAAGAGGCATAGGTCTTTTAACTGTTGGTTGAAGGACACCAAGCTTCGTGAGTGTCAAATTACATAACCCTTGGACAACATATGAATCGGTGTGTTTTAGAGCCATAGGAGAAGCGAAGTGTTCTTTCTCCTTTACTTCCATATGTCGTAATGAACGCTCTCTTAACTAAACTTCTGCGATGTAGTTAAGACGCCACTGGTGTATAAGTGACATCCTCGCCATAACCCTGATAAATGCTGGCCTTATTTCGTACGAATGGCCTTATTTAGATTGGACTACTTTTGGTTAAAGCCTTTGTTGCTCTTACATAGTTTGAATACTCTCAGAAAATCCAACAAATTAGGAGCTCCAACTGAGAAGAGGCCAAGTTTAAATACCTCTCCGAAACAAATTCTTAGTGAACCCATTCAAGCCATGTGGGTAAAGGTTTGTTAGGTAAGGTTGCACACGACAGACGCACTTGGACATTTAATTTATTGTCCTCTGTTATACCACGAAAATTGAACGGAGACCATTGGACAAAATACCACTAGCCGATTACGAAATTCCTAGCGCGGCTAATATCGGGGGCTAGTCAGGAAGTGCGAGCCAGGATATTTCCACCTTAGCCTCGCGAAGGCTGAACAGTCTTATAGAAAATGTTGAGATGATTCCATACCGCCATCCTTTAGGTGGATGATACAGGGATAGGCAAGATTTCCCAACAGCGGCGAGAGCTGAGGTTTTTCAAGCATAAAGAACTACTTAGCCGCCCTTATTCAACCCAAGCCAGAAGGATCTTGAGATAACGTTCCAAGGGTAACTTTCCTTGCAAGTCATCAATCATGCAGATTCCTGCAATTTCGATGTGGCCCGAAACCCAAATCATTCTGATTAGAAAATACTCCTACGCGGTTGAAAGGGAGGTCAGACATTCACCGACCAATTTCGTATGCACCACCATAGCGTCTGACTATCAGCTCAACCCCTTTACTGACGTCGCACTCTACAGTAGTGAGTCCCTGACTTCCTTAATGACAGCAACAAAAGCACTGCATCTGTCCGGAAGCCTGAATATGGCCGCGAAAAAGACACCTCCACCAATTCTGCCTTCAAATTTTCATCCATCCAAGAAAAAATCCACGGCGTCCTCCCTCCAGTCACCTCGCGCCACCTAGTCATCCCTTGAGTGAATGTATGTAGATAAGAAGTTACTGGGAGCCATTTCGGAGGCGCAATAATCTGTATCGAAGGCGCTCCAGAGTGTCCATTTCTTCAGCCAGCTTCCGACCTGGTTTTAACAGCAAGTAAAAGCTTGTAGTAGTTTGAAAAGACGCGCTGATATAATACCACCTCTAAGCAGCTGCGACGGTTTGAATACGGTGTGGTATTTAGTCTCAGTGCGCAGCATATGTCCCGGTTTTCGCCCACCCTGCGCTCAACTGACATGAAACGTTACAAAGATCTGTAAGCCTAAATTTAAGGCCCATCTATCTCTTCCCTACAAAATCCTTCTACCCTGAACTTTCTTTCAAGCTTCGGCTTATCCTTTCACAAGTTCCCATGTTTTTCCTCATTCCAACCATTGCCTGTCACGCACTCATTTCCAACGGGGTTGTGAGTGGAGAAAAAACTAGTTGGCGCCAGTCTGGCCAGGCGGTAATCCGGGTTGTCATGTACATATAAGTCTACACGTCTTACTTTAATTCCGCACAATACCTATTCACCAGGATCAGATCATGAAGGATATACAACAATTTACCCCTCACTAAAAGTGCTACGTCATAGGAAATCTTAGATATGAAAGGACACTACTTTGTGGCGTCCGCATGATTATTCTAATCTGCATGGTACTACTAAAAAAGTAGATTACTTTCGACCACAAGCTTAACTAAGCATCTGACGACTGGTCTCGGGAGAAAACTATCTAAAGGCCCCTCGAAACTCATAGTAAAATCTTTGATGTATAAAAACCTTGACCATCGGCGTCACGATCATGTCAGGGGTCTCGACTGACCTACTCTTTATGTACGCAAGCTGAGAGCTCCTGATAGGCAATAACGAGGAATCATGTTCCCAATGTGCAGATCAATAAGTCCATCCGAGGTTTTAAACAAAAACTAACATAGACTGATTGGCCTGAAATACTTGGAAAGGATGTGGAAACGTTTTGCGGTTTTCGATATAAACGTCACCCTGATCACTCTCCTGATCTAGTGTAGATGGGAGCGAGCCAATCACACGAACCTTTTATAGTCTTTTGCACCGGGAAGGTATAACGCATTCCAATCCTGCTGACTTGACGTCAAAGAGTTGATTTCCCTAGCCAGGCGAGGTTTACATAATAGGTCGCAAGCGGTACTTTTATCCTCCATAGCCGAATCTGAGTTTGCTTCTGGAGCTGGATTGCACGGGAAATAAGAATCGAGGACAAGTGTCCACGACTTCCCGCCTTTTAAATATCCGAAGGGAGAATAATACCTCGCAAATAAGCATCTTAATCTGTAGGATTCATGCTACCCATCTACAGCTTCGCCTGGGGCCTTTTAATATTCTTGATGTGGGACTTATAAACCCCTAAGGGTCATGAGCTTTCAAGAGCCCACTTCCCTGCATTAGTGAAAACCAAGTCAAAGTTATCACCGAGCTTTCAGATATAGTACAGTTTTTTGCAGGATCTATTAGGAGTGCAATGGGGATCCCAGCTTGTCACGCTCCGTTCCATTAAGGGTATGCAATAAAACAATCTTCGTCCAGAGAGAACTGAATGAACCGAAAATGGGTGATCTTTGAAAACCCTCAAATATGAAATACATACTTACAAGGTCAACTTGAAAGAAAAAATATTTTAATTTGGGCAAATATGCTTTCAATCATTTCGATAGCTCACTTTGATCAGTGAACTGTTACTCGTATCAACAAAACAAAAGCTGCATAATAACTGCTGCTAAAGCAGATATTCGACGCTAGCATGAAAAATAATATTCTCTAGGCTAACCCACTTGTAAAAAGAATGTTGTATGCAGCCTTGAAATTTTTTACCTAAATTATTTCTATTACCATAATGAATAGTACAGTAGTTTAAAGGAAATGGTATACGTAAATATGTAGCTAGTTATAACATTTACTATGTATTGGCATTTTGTTTTCAGATTGTTATATTTTTTCATTTTCCTTCTCACTTTGATTAATTGCCAGGGAAAATGCATTCGACAGGACACGAAACTCAACGCGGCATCAATACTTTCGCTGCATTGCATGCAATAACGCGCCAGCCATAACAAAGCAATTTCCTTACTCCAAGTAAGTACTTATGTATATGTACAATACATACATATATAAGTGTGTGTGTGCCAATACGGCAGCTTAGCTAACTGCTCTCGGATTTTCGCTGCTCCGACTACTATTTACAAGGCACTTAATAACTAACTTTAGTACTTCTTCCACTCGACATCATAAATCATTTAGCTCAACTTGTACACATACATATGTACATCTATGGATGACTGTGATTGTAGTTGTATAAAATGAAACACCTACAAAGCTATAGGAATATATGTACATATGAAATCGAAAATCCTTTCCACATATCCTTGGTCATGCACCATATTCTACATAGACAAGGAAAAAACTATATATAAAAAAAAAACTAGTACATATTTAAATGAAAGAAAACGAATAAAACAATAATAAAAAAGTGAGTTAATAGGAATATACGAATAACAGTATAAAAAAAAAAGTTTTTCACTATTTCCTAAACGGCAAGCCATATTGAAGTGGTTTAAAATTTTCAACTTATACCAAGTCAAATCAAACTAGCGGACAGCAAAGCCACTTAAAGCCACAGATTCTCTTCCTTAGTACACCTAGTCCCTTTATAGCTCCCTTATGACTTTGGCGCGCAATCAAAAGGCGAAATCAATGAGTATTGGAAAATTACTTGAGTGTTTCACTTCCAAAAAAAAAATCATTGCATACTTACTTAAAAAGAATGAAGCAACTTCACTTATTCTCCGTACATACAAATGCATTTGTACATACATATGTACACAACGTACCGTGTACTTAGCCAAAGCCTTGTTCATGAATACCACAGCCGCTATGAATTCATGCGATTATTGCCAAGAAGGCAGAAGGCAAGTCAAATTGCGGAAACTCTATACCCATACGTACAAAACGGCATACATACATACATATATGTACATACTTATATATGTATGCATTCTTATGTATTACATATAGTATTTTTTAGCGACTTGGATATGTCGAGAACACTGCTGGAAAAACTGCGTTACGAATCAGAGTCAATTTTTAATTAATGACAGCGTTACTTATTTAGATTTAAATAACAGGCATCTGGCAACTGTCCTTCAACTCACCAACGTCTTTCGAAAAGGCTTTAGTAAAACAATTGTCAATTCTGGCAACTATCTGGAAATTTCTTTTCTGTCTTTTGAAAGACTAATTGAAAGATCTGCTAACGGAAAACTTTAATAATAACTTTCGAAAAATGAAATAAAACTAAAAAAATATTTTTAGAAAAATAAAATCTAAAAACTAAAAGAATATTTCGTTAAAGAAAAGAAAAAATTAAAATAAAAGCAGAAAAAAAATAATAAAAGCTCCTTAAAATCTTTGTAAATCAATAAAATCTAGAAGTTACATAAAATAAAAATATGTCCTTATAAAAATTGTAAGAATTAAAACAAAATATTTGTCGTTTAAAAATAAGATCTAAAATAAAAAGCGCAACTAATTTAAAAAAAAAATTATAAAATTAGTTTCTAAAAACTTTATGAAATTAACAAAGCGTATTTTTTTTTCTTTTTAAAGCAATAAAATCTAAACATTGTTCTTTGAAGTTTAATTTAAAAAAGAAAAACATGAAATATGTTCGTAAAAATAAAATGAAATAAAAAAAATAATATTTTTCTTCTTAAAACAATAAATTCTAGAAAATAAAATGAAATTCTATTAAAAAATAAATAAAAGAAATTTCTAGAAATTAAATAAAATAAAAATATACATACATATTTTTTTTTACAAAAACTTTAAAAATAAAAAAGGTTAATTGAAAACAAAAAAACAAGTTAAATTGAAATTGAATTCCTAAAAATTAAATGGAATCAAAAAATTTGTTTCTTTAAAAAGAATGTAAAAATTAAAAGAAAATTTAATTGTAAAGAAAAAAATTATTATAAACAAAATAAGTTCCTATAAACTAAATGAAATAAAAAAATATATTTTTCGTTTTAAAACGATAATATTTAAAAGTTAAAAGAAACTAGAAATAAAAAAATAAAATAAAATAAATTGATAGAAATTGAAAAATTTTAAAAACTTTTATTTTTGTATCAATCATTATTATATAAAAATAAAATTAAATTAAATTTAAACAGAACAATCTAAAAAATTTAATGTTTAAAAAAGTGGACAATTCTTTATTTAAAAAATTAACACAAGCAAATTAAATAAAAAACGAAAAATACTAAAATAAATAAAATAAACAACATTAAAAAACATATATTTTCTCTTTTTACAACAATAAAATTAAAAACTAAAAATTAAATGAAAACTAAATAAAAAAGCAAAAAAAAATGTTTCGAAAATATATAAGTATCTAAAACGTTAGTTAAATTAAAAATACAACAGATAAATAATATCATTAATTAAATTTACAAAACCTAATAATTGAATTGACGGGATACTTTTCAAGTATTTTTTGGGCCCGCTGAATGCAAATTATGTGTCGGATTTTAAAAATTCAAAACGGCGCATCCTATTTGGAAGAAGATTTATTTAATTCAGCATTTTTGCTAGAAACTTGAGGCTCGCGATTTCGGGCTTTTGCTGATTCCAAATCTGGTGTCGGATTTAAAAAATTCAAGATCGCGGATCAAAGATGGAGAACGTTTTTTTTTTTTAATTCAACCTTTTTTGCCCGAAACTTGATACCCTGGGGGTTTCGGCATTGCTGAATTCAAATTTAGTAACTAATTTCAAAAATTCCAAATGGCAGATCCATATTGGATCTATCATTTAGCACGGAAAATTTAAATCGAAATTTGAACG
Organism: Rhagoletis pomonella; assembly: GCF_013731165.1. Lineage (NCBI taxonomy): Eukaryota > Metazoa > Arthropoda > Insecta > Diptera > Tephritidae > Rhagoletis > Rhagoletis pomonella. Next base: position 30,152,065 of record NW_023458565.1, on the reverse strand, counting down.
TACAAACATGGCGTATGAGTTACCTGGACGAGATAAGAATGTTCGCGCTGACAAACTCAAGTGCTTTCTGTCAAAAGAACTTTCCACAATGAAATTTGGAAAGGGAGTCTTTTCTTTTGTAAGCCTTTCGTGCCAGAATAGACAAATTCTTTTAAACTACGTATATCTTGTTTGCTGTCTTTCAACTATCTTAGCAATTGCCCTGTAAATCAATCATTCGCTAAATTAGAAAAAATTGGAGGAGAAGCACATTTTTTTACGACTTTCAAATTCCCTACCGGGCATGCAATCAAATGACTTCATATGTATTTTTAGCTTTTCGATATAATCTGTAGTGGAAGGTAAAGAACATACATACATATACATATGAACATACATATGTACGTATGTATGTTTGTTTCATAGTTTATGATATGTTATTGAAAAGTGCGCGCGTAATTCGTTTGAATTATGAATGATGTCTGATTGGATTTCAATTGTGTAAAACTTTAAGTCGATCATCTTGCGAACTTGCACGCACATAATCGAACATACCAAACATACAATATTTTACACACAAGCATTCCGTTGAAATATACATAATTCAAATTGAACGTATTTGTTTTTATTCAGTTTGGTAATGTTGGAATTGATTTAAAGGAAAAGAAATGCAATTGGAAAAAAGTTTGGATTTTTTTACGGTTTAAAGGATTAGAATATACAATTTCTAAGTCAGGAACCTTACATAAGTGCGGTATTCTTGGGAAAATACCAGGGTTGAAATTGTGGAGAATTTCTTATTCCCTGGCTAAGAATAACTAGGATAGAATCACAGAGCAGGTGCAGCTATTTCAGGACCTTGCACCGAACTTTGTAATTTCCATGGACAGATAGCCCACGGATTTTCTGCCTGAAGTGTTAGCAATATTAAACCTTGAAAAGGGGTTGAAGAGCGCCAAGCAGCCATATGAACCCTTTTAAACAATGCAATGAGGTCTCTGATGAGTTGACACAAAAAGGATTGCGAATAACCTTTTGGGACGTGCACAATTTTGTGGTCTGCGTTGGTCCTCTTCCAGAGCTATTGTAGACAAGCCAGACTCTTGTTGTTGTTGTTGTAACAGCATACAAAGTCCCCGCAGAGTTTTTGGGGAGTGTTGCTGGAGTGATAGGCCTTGGCAAGATATAAAACTGGGTCGCTCCGGTTACTTAGACCCGCATGTCGTGGGAACGAAGCCAGACTCATTGGTTACCCTTTTAACAGAAAGTGTACCTGACTGGTCGCAACCGACTGCGATTTCGCTAGCACCGAATAGGTGCGATTACAGCGTCAAAATACCAGCTTTGTCTTGAAGACCGTGAGCCGTCCGAATATATTCTGATATAGGAGAAGCATTCGTTCACATTTCTAGGTACGAAGTAAGAATTGCTACAGGCTTTCTCTCACTGCCCCCTCCAAGGTAACGAAGCACATGTCAAGCAAATTTGACCTATAACCAAATAGAGTTATTTTACTATAAATCGGGAATAACTCAGTGAGAGGAGAGACTGGAATGTTTCCATGTATGTAGTTTACAAAAAAAAAATATTTTATCAAAAAGTAGTGGGTAGGCACTTTGGCCAATAGTTATAATCTATTACCACACCTGCATAGTTCTAAGCCATGCAGATTTCGCTGAAAACTCCGGACGCATTGTTCGGAGGATGCATCCTTTGAACTGCCATCAAATTATAACTTAAAAAAGTTTTATTACATGGCAGTTGAGAAGTGCATGTGCAAACATTTTATAATTTCAATGAAGGAAATTTGTTGCAGATGCAGCAGTACATATGTAGAAGGCATTTAGGCGCTTGGTTTAAGTAGTCGCGGCGAAACAAATCGCCTGGGTTGCGATGGCTATTTCGGATATCTGCTCTCTATTCTAAATAATAATCTCATCTAGTGGTAATAATTAATGATAGCACTGTGGACCTACTCGGTTCATATGAGGCCTTTTTTTGGCCTACAAGCTCTATTCTCAAATTCCCGCTCCTTCATTTATGCACATCAAAAAATAAGTCCGTTATTAGAACCACATTTGAAAGCCTCAATCATTTTTTAATACAAAAACCCAAAAGTCGTAATGGCGTTTATGACATTCAAAGCATTGAGCCCCAAGTGGCTATCACTGAAGTGAGTGTGAAACAGCGCATAACAGTAGTACAAGACTGTCAATCGTAATAAAGCAATAAAATTGACTAAATTACATTAATGTTGATTGAATTGATGCATAAGTATAGCGAATTTGTCATTTATTCACACTATGCGGTGAAAAATGCCAACAATTTTTGGTCGAACAAACAAACATATCACGCATATGGAGATATATGTAGTATGTATATGTACGAGTATAAGTAAGCATACACTTCTGCATGAAGCCACAGCAAAAACATGAGAATGCAATTTATGAGCAACACAATATTCGTATGGCTCTAACAATTTGGCATGCATAAGCCTTTCAGCGGCATAAATATATATGTAAGCGCGTACAGACAGACTGCCAGACAAACAGACAGAAAACCATAGGAAGCAAACTGCTACACATACATACTTATGTACTCGTAGCAATAATGTGGCAATAAAGTGCCGGCGGCATTCAGTGGCAGTACTCAAAACAACCGAAAAAAACGCAGAAAAATAAACTAAAAATAAAACTAACAATTTATTACATACGAAAAGTGCCTAGCAAAAAAACAAAAATGCTGCCACAAACTCCTGCTGCTATTGGAACTTGCCTCGTGGGAAGGGGAGTGGCGCGTCGCAGACGGTGGCGGTGGTGGTGGTGGCGCTTACAATTCACTACTTCGTGTATTGATGGGTGAGCCAGCCATATTAATGAAATTAAGTGTTTAGCAGCGTGTAAAAAGGTTCATATTGACAGATGTGGCAATATGTTTTTAATATGCAATGTGTGTGGCATGCCGCGACGATGGCAGTAAAACAAATGTAGCATGTTGTTACCTTAGATATTGTGCAGGGTGATTCATTTGTGTTATGTTAATGATTTTTATACCCGAGCGCACTTGTGCACAAGGGTATATTAATTTTGT
>NW_023458565.1:30123813-30138996 GCF_013731165.1 Rhagoletis pomonella | reverse complement strand
TACTAATGCATGAAAATCCTAACCTCAAAAAAATCACCCGTTATGTACGTATGTAGCATTTGCGTTTTATAGCAAGAAATATTTCTTAAGAAATACTATTTGATGTTATTCAATCAAGTTTTCCAGATCACATACACTTACATATGTACATATGTAAATAAATTTAAGAATGGAATGCGAAGGATGCAGAATTATTAGTAAAGTTGATGAGCGTGGATATGGGCGCTCATTTAGAGTAAATTACTCTTTTCTTTGGAAAAACACATCCTGAGCGCATATGCGAATTTTTTCTGGTTGTAAAAGTTTTGAATACAAAGAATTTACTTAGACTGGAATATGTATACTGCCGGCAATAAGTATTGGCACAACTGCTTTTTTATTTTTATCGTAATTATTTTTCGGCCCTTTTTATCTAAAAATATGGATAATTCTATCTCAAAAAGCATAAAAATATAATTTCCAAATTTTGTGCAAAACTCGCGAAAATTCAGCAAATTTTCATGCAAAAATTCTAAGTTTTAATCAGATTTTTTTTTCACGCACCTCTTCCATACAAAATTTTTTTTCGAAAATACTTTATATGGAAAAAATGCAAGATACCTTGAACGAAAAAAAATCTCCAAAATCAATGCGATTATTGACTAACTCCGAACTTGCATTTTTTATATTATAATTTAATGCGCTACAAAACTGCATACTCAATTCGAAAAAATTTACAAGTTGAAAATTTGCATGAAAATGTATTGCATTTTCGCGAGTTTTGCACAAAGTTTGGAAACTATATTTTTATGTTTTTTGTTGTAGAATGAACCATATTTTTATAAAAAAATTGCGTAAAAATATTAGAATAGAAACTGTTGCAAGTATTGTGCAAAATTCGCTGGGCCAATATTTTTTGCCGGCAGTGTATGTACTTTTTTGTGGATTATTCTTTGCTTTGAATGCTTAAGCAATGCCATTTAGAGACGATTTTATCAGAATATACAATTCCAAAGGATTCCAATCTTCCTTATAGCATAGACAGACGGCAACGTTAATCTGGATTAATTTTAAGCCGACGGTAATATTGTGGTTTAAACGAGCAGCCAGATCGTGGGTTTCGATCCCACTGCTAGCGTTTTCTTTAATTTTGTTTAGCTCTTTCAATTACTACTTTTATTTGACCCTCCGTCAGGCGGACGGGTCTGCCCAGATGTTTTTCTTTTTTCTATTTTACTACGTATGTATTTGTAAATAAGCTAGCCATTTAAAGTTTTTTGACTTTTGTTAAAATGTGATTAGTCATCCTCCAAAAAATAAATCAGGATCAATAAGACAATTAAAAGATAGTTGAAAGGATGTCTGGCTGTTAACATCACATTCGTACCTAATGGGTCCGGGCAGACCCCATATTACACCGTGTGACAGGCAATTTTACACACTCACGTCTTGAAAATTTTGAAACTGGACAAAAACCACGCCCTCTAGAAATATCGCTACTTACTTTGAATTTTTGAAAATTACCGTTTTCAGTTGTAACTTTTTAAACATTTAAGGAAAACAAATCACACCAAAGTAAAATGTTTCCCGGCTTTCAAAAAAAAAACGCCGAGACATGCACACTTAATTTTGGCTTGTAAGTCTGTCCATTTTTCCAGATTAGGTAGTTTTCCCAAGAACTTCATTTTAAATTTGCATTGGAATGAAAAAAACAAAAAATCAAGCTTTAACATAGAAAATGTTACGCATACGCCATGTACGAATATGTACGACTACGGTCATGTGTATGAGTAACATTATTTCCTGCCCCTATTTCATTCAAATAATTATTTCACGTTTTCATTTGAACATTCACCACTTGTTTATTTATCCATCGCTAGTACTTTGATTTTATTCCAATAGAACAGGCTTCAATGGAAATGAAAAAAATTGCATTGCTGTTTTTTTTTAATTTTTTACCTTGTTAAAGTTTGATTTTATTTAAAAAGGCAAGTATGTAGCTCTCAAGAAAACGGTCAAGAAAAAAACTGCCATTATTTCGTGTGTGGGTCCAAGGAATTTCGACAACTGATACTTTACCAGCATGTTGCCTCGCTCTTTCCTCAAGAAATAATGGAACTGGCATATATCTCTGTGGCAAGCATGGGAGAGCACAATGCCCCTTTTTTCACAAAAAACTTTAGAAGGCCGTAGTAGAAAGCATAGTAAATTTCTTAAGAACACAAGAAAATTTCTTAGCCATTTCTTATACGGCATTTTATATAGAGTTTTTGCTTTTCTTGAGAGCTGCATACTGTTCTTCAGAATGAAAATACATATCTAGTGAAAATGACCTGATATGTAAATACGGAAGATTACTCACTAGAATCCAATTTAAACCTAAAAATAACCGTTAAAGCGTAAAATGAGTAACAGTCTTCAATAAAAGACAGCGTTAAAATATATGCATTTGTATTGACAATTAAAATTTCTGAATAACTCGATTTTCAATTAAGTATTTTAAGCACTCCGCACAGAAACGAAAATGTTATTTAGGGACTTTCAATATAAATGTAATGAAATAAATATACTCACTTAAGAAAGAAAAGTGAATAGACGTTCTACTTTTCGCTGCCAATATTACACTGAGATCCTACCATGACCTAACTAGTATGACCTAACTAGTATGATATTTAATATATATATAGATATATATATATATATATATATTCCGATTTACACGTCTACATGCTTTTCTTCTTTTAAATAATTACAACTTTGATTTTTTATTTTTTCAGATTTCGAATGCTAATCAAAAAAAGTTTCAAAAACAATACGAGGAGGTTAAGCGATTATTTAAATAACGGAACTTTTTATTATCATTTTAATATGTTTCATCAGACTGCAATTGAACGTAGAACGTGATGGTATTTTTTGATACTGTCTGCTTTATTCCAACAGGGTAGCCTCAAAAAGCAGGTGAATGAAAATTGAAGAGATCTGAACTACAGTTTTTTTGAAAATTCTGCTGGGCATATATACATATAAAAATGGATATATTAAAAAAAAACAGTTAAATAACTCTGGTTTACAGGATAGATTTACGCCGTATTCCACTATCAAATTCCTATGTAGAATTGTTCGCTGATTCCGAAAATCGAGTTAATTTTTCTTCTATGGAAAAGTTTTCGAGACATATGCAATTTACCGTTATTTGGCTAAAAAAGGGTTCCACTTAATCACTTAATGAAAAAAATTAAAACTTTAACAGGGAAAACATTTTAAAATTAACAGATACTGTGAGATTTTTTTCCATTTGTGTTAAAGCCTGTTCTATTAAAAAAATTTAGATCCTCATGAAGAACATCGATGGATAAATATAAAAAGAATGGGTAGTTAAATGAAAATGCGCAAGGATTTTTTGTGTAACATTTGTCTGTGTCTTTTAGGAAAAAAATTTCTAAAAATTAACTGAAATTAAAAATAAATGATAAATGATTAATTACTAAAAAGAAAAGAAAAAATAAAATAAATAAAATAAAAATTAAATTAATAAAGAAAACAGGGATTAAAAAATAAATTAAAAAGTTCCTAAAAGTTTTACTAAATTAATAAGCAAAATACATTTCTTTTTGATACAATATAGTCTAAAGTTAGAAGAAAATTAAATCAAAAAATGAAAAAAAATAAATAAAATGAAAAAGAAAACAACAAAATAAGCTCGTAAAAATTAAATGAAACTAAAAAAAAAAGTTTTCTCCTTAAAACAGTATAATCTAAAAATTAGAGAAAACTAAGTTGAAAAAAGGGAGAAAATGAATTTAGAAAGAAGAAAAAATATGAGTTTCTAAAAAATAAATGAAATTAAAAAAAAAATCTTTTAAGAACAAAATCTAAAAATAAAAGAAAAAAATTAATTTAATATAATAAAATTAGTTTCTAAAAATTAAAACAAAAATAAAAGAAATATATAAATTTTTCTTTTTAAAACAATAAAATCTAGGAAAATTAAATTAAAAAAGGGAGAAAAAGATTAAATTAAAACAAAAAAATTTCGCTGCCCGACGACTTGGCCTCGGATGCCTCAGACGCCAGCGCTTCGCTCACCCGGCCATTGCGACTGTTAGAGCACTGCTTTCTGCCCAATGAGCTTATCACCATAAAAGTTGGCAAGGGAGCTATTTTTCTAAACCAGTCATTAAATTTTCTTACAAATAGCAAACAACTTGACAAGGGATGGTGGAAATGCATTCCAAAAAACATCGTTTTTTTCACACTTTCGGTAGAATTTTTATTTACTAAGGTCTTTCAAGCTAACATTTGTTTATCATGAGATATACTTAATTGAAAAAAAAAACATAGCAAAATTATAAACGATCTAAACATATCGACAGAAGTCCTTAAACAGCTTTTGTGTGAATCTCTAAAATTTATCTGCTCTTTAACACAAATTTAGTTTTTTTTTTCAAAATTTTTTTTTTTTTAATATTTCTTTTCATAGGGAATTTTGATGTGTGATGATGTGAAAACTATTAAATCGATTTGTTTTTATTTTTGTGCTGTAAAGTTTATAAAAATGTATTAATCAAGCTCAAATTTCATATTTATTTATTATTTATGTTTATGCATCAACCCTAAAAATTTTAAACAAATCAAACACATGAAGTGTGAACCCCGTCCGTTTTGGTATGTATGTATAATCATTGTTTGAGCCTATACTTATACTTGACTTATGTACATGCATGCATGTTTATATGTTTCTCTGAGTTTCTGTTAGTTGGTTCACAACTTTGTCTGATTACATTAATGGGCAGTTTGTTAGTGCTGCACAATTTGTTTCATCGATAATAAGTTTTGTTGCTATTTGTTGGGGCGCCTGTGCTGTTGCTTAATTTTCCCAACTTACAACCTCAACAGAACTTGCTGCCACAACACTTTTCACATTAACTCAACAGCCTGTAAATGTTGCCACCGGAGTTGCTGTTGTTGTTGCTAGTGTTATTGGTTATTGCCTGGCGGTTTTGTTTACTTTTGCGGGACGGTGCGCTGCGCTATTTTGCGCGCATTGTTCGCTCCACTTTGGCACTTTAAGTAAATACTTAAGCGAATTAATGGGCGAACTTAAAAATTCCAGTTAAAGAGTTGGAAGCTAAATAAATGCATATTTCAGGCCAAAGTTCAGCACTTGCTCCTCTATACTTATAAACAAATACTTATGTACTTATGCATGCACATGTGTATATATGTATATGTAAGTATGCACGAAAATATCTGCCAAGTAAGCGAAAATGAAAGGCTTTCTCAATGCCTTGGTGTATACTATATATGTATAAATATGTTCATATGTGTTAATGCATTCGACAAGGTGGTAAAGGCGAAAAGTTTTAATGATCGAAATCGAAATTGCTTACGAGTCACAAGCTGAGTGTTGCAGTCTGCTCTTTCTTTAATTGACTGTTGAGCGCCAGTTGTCGTCTAAATGTCAGCTGCCATCTCTTGCTTGAATTTTGCGATTTTCACTGTAACCACATTGACTGTCGTTTAAGGGCCGCAGTGCAGTGCTCAGCATACTTTTTGGAGTATTTTTGTCACATTTTTAAACTCATTGTAATTAAGGAAGACATTACGAAACAGAACTGTGGAGTAAGTTAATAGGACGACCAAGTAAAAGCAATTAATTTCTACCTATGTATGTATGTAAAACCAATTCCAAACAGATATGTGAAAATGTCTGAAAAAGTGCTAGGATATTTTTGAACTGTGTCCCATGAAGTCCAAGTTTAGTCGACTTTAAAATAGCATCTTGCTAAAAGTCGTAAGCTCAGGGAGATCCTTACCAATTCCGTCGGCGCGCAACGTCAGTTTGCATGTCCAAAGTATTTTTTTGTGTGGATCCTAAATCTTGAAATGCCATATTCTGGTATATAGCTGTGGCGCTACTAAGCTGTTATTGTTGTTTTAGCGGCAGAACCACAGACCAAGGGCTGTTTTTTTCGGCGACCTAACCCGATTTTTTTTGAAAGAAAACTTTTTTTTTATATCATTTAATTTTTAGACTTTTTTTATTTGTTTCTTTTTTTGTTCTTGTATTAATTTTGTTATCTTTTAGTTCTTTTATTCTACTGATTTAAAACGATTTGTGTTATTTCAATTAATTTTTATTTTATTTTTTGAATTCTATTTTTAATTAAATTAAACTTAATAAAACTTAATAGCTTTATATAATTTTTAAGTACTTTTTTGATTCAATGTTTTTCTTTTTCTAATGGAAGTTTTAGATTTAATTGTATTAAAAACAAAATTTATAAATTTCGTTTCATTTTTAAAAATATTTTTTACTTATTTTTGCTTTATTTTCATAATTATTTTTATATTTAATTTTCTTTTTTTTATTAGTTTTCATTAAAAAAAGAAAAAAAATATATATTTATATTTAATTAAATGTAATTTTTAACCAACTTATTGCTAAAAGGTGGACAGCTTAACCCTTAGCAGATCTTTCAAATTATCTTTCGAAGGGAAGTAAAAAGCTTTAAAGACAGTTGCCAGAATTGCCCAGTTAAAAGATTTACACTTCAGCTGCTGGGTGCTATCCACTTAGCTCTCCCTATTTCTCACTATCTCTCTCTCTCTGCCTTCCAGTGCTTTCAAGCACTTTTCTCAAGCCACCACATGTAAAGCGTATGCTAAACTATTCATTGCCCTGCAATGTTTATGTTTTAAATTAAACGATAAACATTTCTATGGTTTCACAACGCATCGATTTAACCTTAAATTACAATTGCCTTGGAAAATAAGAGCGGCCAGCACAATACAGCTGCGTGCAAAAGTGGAAGGGAAAGTGGGCAGCAAGAAATGCAACGTAGCGCCAAATGTTGGCTGGAACAAGTCATTGACGCTGAGTAAGCTAAGAAGCCGCCAAGGCAGACACGAAGCGAAGAAAGAAGATATAAATAAATATATGGTAGCTTAGGGAGAAAAACAAAAAAAAAATCAGTAAGGGCAACCAACATAGGGCAGCTTAACTTAGGGCAATGCCACAAATAAATTTTTGTATGTATGTATGTATGTGGCCGTATGCATGGATATCTATTTACAAATGCAAAAATTATGTATAAGCAATATTTTTCTTATTTATTTCACCCACAGCCTGTTTTACAATCTGCCTCGGTTGTTTTTTTTTTTTTTTTTTTGTTATTGCACTTTGCTGGCATATTGCATATTCCTTGAAATGCCATTACGCTCTGGCAACAGGATAAGGAATAGTTTAGTGTTGCATGCCAATGCCAGTCAGACCGCCTTAGCATGCCACCAACGAAAATATTTAGCAGCAAGCAAGCAAGCAAGGAGTAAGTAGCATGTTGCTTACATATATGTATGTCTCGTCTGTATTGAAAAATAACGTGTAATAATTTGATGCGACGACGATGATGATGACGACGACGATGACTTCCAACTGTTTTATGTGCGCAGTAAAAATGTATGAAACAAGTAGCCACTGTCACCGCTAACCCCCACGCCAGCGATAAGCAACCAGTATTTAGTAGTGAAAATACCAAACGGTAGCAGTACACTGCACCTCCCCCATAAAGTGTTAAATATTCTGCTTTTCAATAAATAGTTACTTGTGGCAGCTGTAGCATAAGTGAAGGCATGCAGAGGATACTTGCCATTTCGATCGTCTGGCTTATGGATAGCCTGATATTTAAAACTCATGAGTGGTGAAGGCCGAACTTTTGCTCCAATTTGTGATTTGCTTTACTTTGCCTGGACTGCAACTGGTCAATAGTAGACAATTTTCGCTTTGGCGGGTTGCATGCCCAAGAAGTTGAGTTCAAGCTCATTACCGCAGGGTGAATGTAGTCAATATGCCATGCAGAACACACTGAGCTATGACGGCCGCCAACCCCTCTATAATAACTCATTCGATTCATGGCTGACTTGAGCTGAGTGGAATTTTTTTGTATGAATGTGTGGTGGCGATTGGAATTTGCTGCAAAAAATTTAATGGTAGAATTTTGGTTTTCTCAGAATAAAAGGTAGTTGTTTATAGATTTCAAGCAGACATGTACCTACATAGATGTGAGTGAACGAAGGTAATATTCAGTTTTTAAAAGTTCACAATATTTATTATTATATTCAAGGTTATTGATTTTTCTTCTTCCTGTTTAAAAATTCGCTGTTTATTATTGAGCGATGCTACATGTGTATTATCTTTTCTTCACTTAGCGCTTTTGTAATTCTCAATTGGCTTAACATATTTAATATGACTTCCTTCTCGTACCGGTAGATAAACTCTTTTTAAAGATTTTTTTTTATACCAGATAGCACCTGTGGACACGATAAATCGCGTAAAAATTTTGTTTTTGTCGGAACCAGTGGGCCATGAAAAGACCCAATTTCAATATTTCAAAAAACTTCCTGGACACGATGTATAAATATTTGCGATTATCGGTCGCTGGATTATTGGAATATTGAGCTAAAATAAAATATGCTTTCGAGCTGCATACACATTGGTTCTATGTGTGTATGTCAGACTGAAGTAATTGCGCAATTTTCTAAGCCTAAAATTACTGAGGTAAATTCTACTCCCTTCCCTCTCCCTTCCATAAAAACCGAATTCAGAGGGTATCAAAATACTAGTGTGACCTAGGATGGGCAAAAAAAAGTAAAGTCGGAAGTTTAATGCTCTCACACCCTTGGATTGTTTTTTTTGGAATCAAAAAATATTTACAGGTCGCTGAAAGCGCTTAAGGCTTTAGAATCGAAATACTTTGTTTCTCCTATGAAGACCTCCAGTGATAATATTAAATGGGGAGAGCATTAAAATTCCGACCTTACTATTTTTTTGGGACCACCCTAGTGTGTACACGGGTAACCCAAAAAATTGTATTAGTTTTAAAATGGTTTACTCGCTATCTGCAGGCTCATTAATTAATATATTTTGTTTATAAAATTTACCTAGAACATCTGGCATCCTCAAAAATCCAATTTTATTTTTTTTCTCCCCTACCTTTACCATAATTCTGGCTACGTCACTGGATACTTATGACTGGCGCTGTGTGTCAAACGGTCATGGGGCTTTCACAAAAAATACTATTTATAGAGAAATCGAAATTTCTAAAAAAACCTTATGCATTTGATGAAATTTTGTAAAAAATTAATGGGTTAATTTTTCGAGATAACTGAATATATAAACAATACCTTATGTATGTATGTATGTAAGAAAATATCATATCATATTATATGAATTTTTATTCCTTTGATAGCGGTTTATTTATATGTAATTATAAAATACCACATCAATTCTCCTTTGTACATTTCATTGCATTTAACAGTAATCAGACAAAATTCTTTAAATGACTCACTTAACATTTTCTTGGCAGCATTTCAAGTGCATACCCACATATGTATCTGTGCATTAGGGTGGGTCAATTTGTATGGGTGATTTTTTTTACTTTTTGCGCGTATAGCACAGAAGGATTCTATGTGTAATTCTTAGAAAATTTTCCGAAGAAACCGTCGTTCTAAAATCAATTGGGAGTTTGCCAAATTGCAAAAATAGTCTTCTTAGCATTTTGCTGTAGTGTCGTAAAGTAGTGCTTTAATTTTGTATAAAAATATTCTACAAGGTTTTTTTTTTTTGATATGAGGAGTCCATTTCTGTACTTATCTTTTGCTTGAAACTTTTACCGGAGGTCCCAACAGTGAACATTTTTACATTTTCTTGGTATACTATTTTCGCAATTTGGCAAAGTCCATGGATCGGCAATTTGACGCGCATAGTCAAAAATAAATCGACCCGCCCTAGTGTGCATATATGTACATATGTATGTATTTTTTCACATACGTAATACAATGCATCCGAGTACTTTCTTGCCTACTTGCATACATTCTACAATATTGTTTTGCAATATACATATATATATATATGCTCACATACATTAGTTCTGCGATTTAGGTATTCAAATTGTGTTTTAATAATAAAACAATTTGAAAAATGCAAAATTTTTGTAATGCATTTTCAAAATGTGTGGAAAGCTAAATATGTTTTGATTCTAATTAAATATGAAAATTTCCAATTAGCGTTAAATGACGTTGTTATCGCGCACCGATTCATCAAAGAGCGTTGATTGATGCGTTGCATAAAGTGTTGAAACATTTTTGAAAGGAGCAGAAAACACAACTCGTATAAAATTATTCAAAAGAAAATTTTGAATGCATGTAAATAGGCGGCATGTTGACACAAAAAATGTTGCGAAAGATTGTCTCACAAATTGAGTTTAGTTAATTTTAACAATTGTCTAAAATCGATGTTTCTTGTTACCTTACTGTGCCGCCTTAGTGATAGATATCGAAAAATTCGTTGTCTACAATTTGAACGTCTTTCGTATTTTTCTAAAATTAATTTATCGACTAAAAGTTTCCCTATAAAATAAATTATATGCCATCAGAAAGCCACTACAGTTAACAAATTAAAAAAATAAGAACTTTAATCAGAGCATACTTATTGGGGTGGAGCGCTCCTTCATCCTACCTTTCTCTTTCATAGTTTGAATTAAATTATTTCCAAGGAAAAATTCTTAAAAAAAACACCATTTTTATCCATAATAAACTAAGTTTTTGGAGGTATTTTCAAATCGGTCCAGCTCAGGTAAATGTAAATATTTTTCCAACATATTTTGGTGCAAGTCTTAGAATATAATATATTTTATAATTCCAATCGAAAAACAGTGTGCTATAAAAAGTCAATTCCTTCCTTTATTTTGAGAAAGCCTTTATAATGCCGAAAATTTTGAAACTTTGTTTGAAGAACTCTCATGATTTAGACGCAATGTGTTTGGCTAAAAGCTTCAAATTCGCATCGAGTATTTCCATGCATTTTCTAGTTTAGTCTATTATAAGATGCATTTTTTAATATCATTTATATTATATATCTACCTTCCCAAATAGTAAGTACCACTTTTGTTTAATTTAATACGTCAGTATGGATAATTAAGTAAAAGCACAGTGAAAATAAACCTTAAATGACGTACACTCAATCCCAGCATTAATATTTTATTTTACTTTATTAAAATAATATCTACAGTGAAATATGGAGCTGGAGAAGGCAGTTGCTCGATGCATTCAGACCTTCGTTCATACACGCACACAAAAGTAATGACAATTATCATTAAAAGCAACATAATTGACATCTTGCTTCGACATAAATATTTCCGTTGAACATAAACTATTCGGATTCATTTATATATAGTACATATATGTATGTTAATCTATACATAAATATATTCATATGTACCTTTATACATAAATACGTGTACAAGAGTGTCCACATCAGGTGTGAATAAAAATAAAAAATTCATTACGTCACCAAATGCCAACAGGCGACGTGCTGGGATTTAAAGCGCGCAGTTGCAAAAGCTCCACCTTACATTTACATACATATTCGAATAAACAAACATATGCTAGAATTATGCAAAAATATTTACATATACATACATATGTAACTACATATAGAGTAAAATGCTTGCAGGAAATTTTGTAAACCCAAATGCTTCAGTATTACTGATTTTTTTTAAAATTCGTATGCTAGCTATAACTATGCATATTCACTCCAGATAAGAAAACTTTACGTCTATCGAACGAAGTCGAAGTCCAGGAAAAAAAAGCTAAAAAATAGTAAAATTGTTTGTACATAATAAAATAAATATAAGGGACCTAAATCTGTCAAGGCTTCAAACTTAATTGTGGAACGTCTACACATATTTATTCGAATTTTCCCGCAGGGGTTTGTCAATGGAAAACTCATCTATATATTCGGATTGGATATGGAATTTAATATGGCAATTCAACAGGTTGTTGAACGCAAAATTACCGGAAATGAACAAAGTGCAATGTCGAGTCATTGAGTGTAGCAGCGTTCAGTTACAGAGTAAATTGCAAATATTTTGACACTGTTAAAAATTCACTTAATGCATTTACAGTTAACCTATATAGATTCTTATTAACTAAAGGAACGACATAAAAAAAAAATTGAGTTAACCTTGCAGAAATGCCTCTCAGGGCTATATTCTACGTTCATAACGATATCCGTCAATTATGTATATGTATCATAACAACTATTTTTTTGCAACGTTACCCTTTTCCGATTGACTTAGAAACCATAACTAGAAATCAAAATTTGAGAAAGCAAGGGACCAGATAAAGATTTGTTGATTGCTTAAGATGGATTTAGTCTTACGATTTATTTATTTTTTTTATTTTGTAGTTATTACTGTAAATAACTTAATTGGAAATTTCAACACTTTTTTAGGAAGCTTTTTTTAATCCAACTTTCAAATGTAAAAGTAAGAATTTATTTATCTACTGTTGTCTAGTTTTTAGAGGCCTATTTGTCAAAACTGCCAAAAAATTATGCCCAGTTTTTCAATGACTTTAGAGTTCATGTCTATTTTTAAAATTGGCAAAAATCTATGTCAATTTTCTTATGCCCAAAAATTGAAGTCCAGTTTTGTCTGGTTTTTCAATTATTAAACATTATGACCTAAAATTTATGTACATTTTTAAAGATTAAAAAATTATATCCAGTTTTTAAATTTATACCAAAATGTATGCCTAGTTTTTCCATGACTAAATAGTATGACATGAGCTCTTACTCATTTTGAACATTAAGAAAAATTTATGTTAGTTTTTAGTAAACAAAAATGTATGTCCAGTTTTAAAATTTTTTACCAAAAATGCCTGCCTACTTTTTCAATGACTAAATGTTATGACTTGAGCTTTTATCTATTTTTAAAAGTACCAAAAACCTATGTTCATTTTAAATTAAAACAAAATTTATGTCCAGCTTAACTACCATGCCTAGTTTTTAAATTATTAACAAAAGCTTAGGATTTTTTCTAAAATTGCTTAAAATGTATGTCCATTTTTCAAGGTCAAAAAAATTTATATCTAGTTTTTAAGTTATCAAAAATTTATGTCTAGTTTTCGGTGAACAAAAAATTTTTTTCCACTTTTAAAATTACGAAAAGTTCATGCCTAGCTTTTATTGACCAAAAAAATTACGTCTAGCTTTTAAATAGCAAAAATTGATGTCCACTTGATAAGCTATAAATATTTATGCCAGGCGATATTTACTTTATAATTTATAAAGCTATTTATCCGATTTTTAAATGGCGGTCCAGTTCTTAGATGACTAAGAAATTATGCCAAGTTTTTAAATAACAAAAAATTAAGAACCGTTTTGACAAAAAAATGCATGCCTGTTTTTAAATTTAAAAAAATTATGCTGAGTTTTTAATTGACCAAGAATTTACATCTAATTTTTAAATATGTTCAGTTCTTAAACTACCAAAAAATTATGCCAGTTTCTAAATAATAAAAAATGTATGTCTCGTTCTTAATCAACCAAATAGTTAAAATCTAAAAATTTAAGTCCCATTTTTAAATTATAAAAATGTATGCTCAGTTTGTGCATGATCAAAAATGTATGTACGCCTAGTTTTTAAATGACTAAAAATATTTACTAGAAACGTATATAAAATTTTTTGAATGACCAGATATAAATTTATGTACAAAAATACATATTTCCAGGTTTTACTTTTGTAAAAAAATTTTCCCAGTTTTTAAGTCTTCAAAAAATTTATATCCAGTTTTTAACTAAGCAAAAATGTTTGATAAACTTTTATATTTCAAAAAAATATGTCCAATTTTTAAACAGCCAGAAAATTATGTAGATTTTTAAAATTGCCAAAAAAATTATGTTAAAATTTCAAGCTTCAAACATTCATATTAAATACCATATTTTTAATAGTCAATAGACCACGCTGCATGCAAATAATGCCATGCACTTCCACTGTCCAGTCTGGGTGTCCATTGACTTTGCTGCGATTCTAATGCCCGCCTTGACCATTTCCGCATACAAATCTCGTGCACTTACAATGTACAGTCGGGGACTGGCCGGTTGGCAGCCGACTAGCGCAGCTGTCCGAGTCTAGAACTTTATCCTGCGGCACTGTGTCAGTGCGACATCCTGCCATGTCTGCCTTGACTTTAATACACTCGTCGATCGGCATCTTCCTGCCTTGAATTTACTCTTGTTACTGCTGTCATGATTGCGGTTAATGCTCTCCGCTTGGAATACATTGAAGCTATAGTAAATACATACATACATATGTATGTGCATAAACATCGTAGTAAGCGTGTAAAGTTTATTGGTACATATTTCTGCCGCCGCAACTTCTACAGCTGCCCTAGTGGAGTTCATTACTCCGACTTGGTGCGTTGTGCGGCAACACTGACATATCCTCTTGTTTTCCAACAAAATTTTCCAAGATAAAGTCATCGCACGTTTTTGCTGTCAGACTGATTCGCATATCAGTAATATTACGGTACACACACACTACTATTATGCGCAGTGGCGTGCTCCGAAGAAAGACAGCAAAGCAAGCCTGTGACCAGCTAGATTGTCTCCTGCTAGTATACAACCAAGTGATTTCTGCACACGATTATCAATAACAAAGTGTAACCGATGACTTGAAACACAGCGGAGATTGGTAAAGGCTCTAAAGTGACAACGGGACGGTCAAAACGGGAGTTGCAAAAAGTTAAGTAAAAATTACGGCGAGTACTGGAAACGAATCTATTACCCACACTCACAGGCTGCAAAGTGGTGGCGTAGTTTCTATTCAGGATGCATTTGGCCATTGAAATTGTTGTCGCAGCCGTTGCAGCAATTTATGCCACTTCTATTTAGTTGTTGACAGCAACACGCACGCACTGTGGGCTGACGCTCATTGGCGCACTAAGAAGTCGATGTAAAATATATACAGTGGTGGAAAATTAATAAAGGACACGGCATTTTAACAAATTTTTCCCATTTTTCTTTTGCTTATTTAATATTTATTAGTTTTTTAGAAAAGTATAACTCATTATCTAACGAAAACCATGTAAATTTCATATTTCAAACTTTGTGCAAAACTTATTAAAATTATGAAAAATTGCATTTAAGTTTTCAACTTTTTAATCAGATTTTTTAGATTTTTTTTGGGTATGCAGTCTTATAGCCCATTTTTATAGTAATAAAGTGCAAGTTTGAAGTTCCTAAAAAATCGCGTTGATTTTGGATAATTTTTAATCTGAATGTATTACGCACTTTTTTCCATACAACAAAAAAAAAATTTTTAATATTTTTATTGAGCTTTGTACCACGATTGTTTATTAGGA
>NW_023458565.1:30123307-30123803 GCF_013731165.1 Rhagoletis pomonella | reverse complement strand
CGATTGTTTATTAGGAAAAATTGAAAAAGCAACAAAGTCTAAGCGGTGGAAGTTATAGCACTATTTCGGAGATCACCACATCTCCTCATCAGACTTCTTTTTCTAGACTTCAGCAGGGATCGAACCTGCGAATTCGATGTTCAAAGTCAGAAGCGTTAACCACTGAGCTATGTACATCCCGTAAACTCTTGTTGCTAATTCATTTTCTTTATTCAACCAACTACTATCAAGTGCAGCTGATTTGCCGCTACTTAAACTCGACAGCGTGGTTGTTGCTGTCAATTCTATACATCCATTTGCTTATTTGCTGTCGAGTTTAAATAGCGGCAAATCAGCTGCACTTGATAGTAGTTGGTTGAATAAGGAAAATGAATTAGCAACAAGAGTTTACGGGATGTACATAGCTCAGTGGTTAACGCTTCTGACTTTGAACATCGAATTCGCAGGTTCGATCCCTGCTGAAGTCTAGAAAAAGAAGTCTGATGAGGAGATGTGG
>NW_023458565.1:30122353-30123207 GCF_013731165.1 Rhagoletis pomonella | reverse complement strand
TTTTTTTAAAAAAAAAGGTATCAAGCTCTTAAAAAATCACCCGTTACATACATACATAGCACAGATACCAGCGAATTAAGCAATAACTTTTATAGTTCCATTGGAATTCCGCGAATTTTTCAATTTCAGTTGCTCAAATAAATATTTATGACTACACATAGTTTATTTCAATCATAAAATTTAAAGAAATTGTTTTCAATCAAATTGGCTGTAGTAAGTACATTAACATTAATTAGCCGTGTGCACCTACATACATACATACATAGTAGCATGTAAAATTGATTCGTTGTAAGTGAGTGGGGCTACACTCCTGAGCTTTCCACACCTCAAACGACCTCACACAAATCTTCTTAGTTAATCTCTAAATTTACGCTACGTTTATGTCCCAATTACGCAGTGTAAACAATAAAGCTAATAAAAACAACAACACATACACATACAATTTAGCACAATTTTTATACCCGAGCGCACTTGTGCACAAGGGTATATTAATTTTGTTCACATAACGGTTGTTTGTAACAGCCAAAACGAATCGAGATAGATATAGACAAATGTATACATAAATGATCAGGATGAAAAAAGAAATCGATTGAGCCATGTCTGTCTGTCCGTCCGTCTGTCCGTCTGTCCGTCCGTCCGTGTACACGATAACTCGAACAAAAATTGAGATATCTCAACGAAATTTGGTATGTAGGTTTCCCTTAATCCAAGGTAGGTTGGTATTCAAAATGGGCGAAATCGGACTTTAGCCACGCCCACTTCCCATATAACGGTAATTTCCAGAAATACGAAAACTGCGATATTTTTGTAACTACTGAAGATAATTCACTCAAAATTGATATTTACAATAACTT
>NW_023458565.1:30115053-30122343 GCF_013731165.1 Rhagoletis pomonella | reverse complement strand
AAATTGATATTTACAATAACTTTTAGACGAAAAATAAGAATATTATACATTTTTGGAAAATGGGCGTAGCCACGCCCACTTATGGTTACATGTGCATATCTTGGTAACCGCTGCACCAATTTCTTCCAAACTTGGCACAGTTGTTGGCCTTGATATAACATACGAAATGGCCGAATATTTTGAAAATCGGAGAATAACCACGCCCACATCCCATATAACGGTAATTTAGAGAAGTACTTTAGAGAAATCTTCGATAAATCAGTAAATATTAAAGCTAATTTATTCAAAATTGATGCTTGCAACAATTCTTTACCAAGAAATACGTTTATGGTAAAATTTTGGAAAATGGGCGTGGCACCGTCCACTTATGATCACATATATGTATATCGGTAACCGTTCTACCAATTTGTACCAAACTCGGTGTGGTTATTGTACTTGCCACGTGTAAGCAAAACGTTGAAAATTATTGAAATCGGACTAAAATAACGGCCGCTTCTCATATAACGGTAAATTTAAGAAATGCTTGAAACTTCAATATTTCGAAATTGAAGGACGCTAATTTACTCAAAATTGATACACCCCGGCTTACCATCTAGTGGAAGGTTTCAGAAGGGTGAAAAAACATATATTTAATACTTGCGCCGGGTATTTAATGTTCGGCTCCGTCCGAACTTAGACTTTCTTACTTGTATTTTTTTATTTTTTAGATATGAATTTTTGAACTTTGAAAACAAATTTTTTGGAAACTCTAAGGGCCAATTTCATAGTGCGTAGTTAATTTAGAATCGGCAGTTAACTACAGTTAATTTTCAGTACAAAAAAGTTATGTTAAGCAGTTTCGATTTAATTTAAAGGTATTTGTAATACACATAAAGAGATTTTTTTTCAAAATTCAAAAATTTATATCTAAAAACACCTTCTTGAAAAATTAAGTGTATTTTAAGATCAGTCTATGTTGCTCGTAGAATATTTACTTAAGTACAAATCAGTTATTTATGTATTTAAGGTTTTTCTAAAAGTTAAATGTACATAGATAGGTTAATTCAAAGATAATCCCTTCAATAATTCCACACAATCACAGGCCCATGCAATTTTTCATTAAAAACGGCCTTAAGCTCAATAAAATTAATGAATACATATGATTTGTTAGTAGGCCAAAAAACATCAAAAGCAAATTCCATCCTAACCTAAAAAATGTACTTGCAATCAGATTTTGATCAAAATTACATAAATTTCCGTGTTCATCACACTTCGTTACATTTCTATACATGTAAATTTTTCAGCATTTTCTTCCTCAAAACATGTGCATATCTTTCAGCAGTTATTAAAATTGCATCTTATTTAAACATTTTTTTTTTTCGTTGCAATTTTACTCCTTCAATTAAACTAAATTTATGTACAAAAAGTTAAGACTCGTGTAAAATTTTGCGAATATTCTCAAGCATTTGCCTGCCATTTTTCACACATTCGCTTTGCTTTTGTAATTGTTATTGTTGTTACTTGTGCATTTAAAATCGCATTGCTGTTGCATTTGCTGGCTGATTTATTGCGAGCGTACAAATGCAGACAAAAGAAAGCGGAGCAACTACATAAAGTACACATTTCACATTTTTGTTGTTGTTATTGTATAAGCAAGTTGGCATGTCCTTTGCCTGTGCCTACTAACAAATTTTAATATTTATAACGAGCAGAATGTTAATGCTAAAAATAATTATAAATTAATTAAAGATAATACCGACGAGAGAGACGAGCAGCGCAAAGTGATGTGTGGCAGAGCCATTCAGCCAACCGGCTGGCCGGCCACTCATTCGCGGCTAACCAATGCGGCGTTGACAGCGGAGAGACAATTGCACTGAAGTGCTGTACAAGCAATGGCATTAATGAACCGTCCAAAAGAGCAGTAGAGATGAAAAAAATAAAAATAAAAAAAACCGCCGCCACTTGACAGTTGCAGGGAAGATGTGGCTGGCAAAGCTTTTGTCATATGTTGCATTCTTGTCCCTTTCATTTGTGCCTATTAAATATGTACATGCAAATGTATATACTTGCATTCATATACATATATACAAAACGTACACACATTTTTTGTTTTTGTTTTTGTTGAAAATCTGTTTATTGTTAGTTTGCTCCTCATTGTTCTTACTTTGTGTTCATTATTTCGAATTACTAATTTTCGGTTTTTCGCACAATTACCTACATACAGTTGCGAGTAAAATAATAGCAGTAAAATTCAAAACTATGCTGCTGGTAACTTATGTATGTTTATTTATTTATTGTTAATAATTTTCAGTAAAAATATGTGTCGATCTGTATCAGAAGCCGCATAAATAAAAGCTTCCAAGCATGCACAAAGTTCACAAAAATTAATTAAACTTAAAAAAACTGTTCATAAAAATTTCGATTTTTATATTAGATTTCTTAGAAAGATTTTGAGTATGCCATTTTGTAGCCCATTCAATTTTAGTATAATAAGAAGATTTTTTAGAATTTTTTTTTGTCGTGGGTGTGCGCATTTTCTTCCATACATCATTTTGAATTTTACTGCTATTATTTTACTCGCAGCAATACATATGTATGTATGTATATTCTTTTCTACTCACTTGCTGATTTTGTTTGTTGTTTTTGTGGTACATGAAGAAAATGAAAATTGAGTGATGGATTGGCTTTTATGACTAATTAATGCGAACGGATGTTGTCTTTTTCGATTTCACGCCAAAGCAACACACGGCAGAGTGGATGGAAATTTTTAAAATAGTTGTACAGATATACATATGTACTTGTATGTGTGTCTACGCGCATGTAAGAAACTTAAGCAATGACCAACTTTTTATTTACAAGAATTTCTGACCAACAACTTAATCAATTTGTTTTGATGTTTTAAAAAAATAGCTTATATAACAATAATGATAAAGATGAAGATGGAGGTAAAATTAATATTGAAGTTAAGAATAGAGCATTCCCACTGCACTGAAATCTAAGATTTCAATGTCAAAAACTTATTTAGTAGAAAAAGTTAAACGAAACGACCCAAGGGTAGTTAATTTTTTCAAAATATCAACTTTGATAAACGGTTTTCGAATTTAAAAAAAATATAACACCGTGCGACAAAAACCAAAAATTTTTAAAACCCAAAAATCAATACATTCATAAAACTAGGAGCCAAATATAGTATATTTTCTCTCTGATGTAAGGATTTTTTTTAAAGGACTTTGAAATTTCTAGGATATGATTGAATATAACAAATTATTTAAAAGATTTGGTGCATTGTAGTAACAATATGGGTACCAATTAAAAGGAAAAATTCTGTAGAATTGAAAGAAAATTTAATTTTTTGGTGCACCAGGACGAATAAGTGTTAAAAATGTTCTTTTAAAACTTTATTCTTGAATATCCTTGGAAATTTCCAATATTTATTTTTGAAAAAAAAAAAACCAGTGAATAACTAATATGTAAACTATCACATCCTTGAATTTCGTCCTTCTAACTTTATTAGTTTTAGATAAAAAAATGTACACTTCTCTTTTTAAGATACAAGTTCAAAAATTCTGCAGAGGGCGACAATTGTCACTTCGTATGTAGATATCCATCATTCTCCCACTGTATAGAACGTTAGGAATATTCTGACCTCAGCGCGTCCTATCGTGTAATTTTTTAGTCAAAATATTCATTTTCAATTGGCTAACAAATGTTCTAAATATCATCCAAATCAGCACCTCAATTCAGTTTTTAGGAATATCACGACCCCAGCGCCACCTAGCGATTCAATTTTTAGTCGAAATGTTTCCCTTAAAGGTGCTGACATATGTTCCAAATATGAACGAAATCGGTCCAGCCGTTTAGTAGTTTAGTGACATTCAATATACGGAAAACTCTATGAAATTGTGAAATCGTGACGTCTTAGCTTTCTTCACTTTTCGGCAACAACAACAAGAAGTTTCAAAATTTTTTACACCGAAAAACCTTCCACACAGAAGGTCCAAAAATGTACTTTTTACAGAATAGAAAACGGTTCAACGGTTGGCCGTTATACGAAGAACATTTCATTTTTATATATATAAATAGCAATTGTATTGTTGTTAAACATGTAATAAAAAAAAAAAAAAAAATCAAAAAAACTTTAACTTTAGATACGGTCGCAAAACTGCTTTAATTTAAATTTCACTTTAAAACTGAAAAAAAAAAATTATCACAAATATTTTTAATTTTTTTGCAAAACTCCTTTTCATATTCTTATTTATAAAAATACAAAAATAAATATCTCCTCTTTAGCAAATTACTTCCTTCAATTTAATGCAGCAACGCCTACCAAATTAACATACCAACAAGTAATCTAAGTACAATGCCATAAACATATGTTTTGTTGTTGTCATGTTTATGAGCAATTTTGATTTGCGAAACCAACAATTTCGCTTTGTTTTGATGTTATCAGTGTGTATCACTTGTAAACGGTTTCCGTTGCATGTTTGCCAAGTTAACGGGAAGTTACAGCTATACTCCTCTATACCATATATATATTTACTCCTACACAGAAGTTAACGAAATAATTGACAAAACAAATTACGCGCCGTATGATATGGTGGGACGTTGGGGAATACATACGTACAAATGTTTATGTATATACATTTCATTTTTAAAAGTAAGGAAGAAAAAAAACTGCACACGCTACCTTCCCGTAGAAATATGCGTGTTTTCACGGCAATATGTATGTGATGTTTGTATGTATGCAAATATGATTTTTAGTATGCACCCTGTAAACCAAATTTCCTGAAATCTTAACAAAATTTTTAGGAGTATCTCAATTCTGTAACGATTTTTTTACGAATCTTCAAAGAAAATTATATGAAGAAAATTCTGTATTAAAAATAAAGAAAATTAGCAATTTTCTTCCGAAATTTCGTAAAAGAATCGAAGTGTGCACAGTTTATTTCATTTTAGCAAATTCTGCAAAAAATCTGACGAGATCTTTAGGAATCCTTTAAAGCTTCTCTACAACTCAGAATAGTTATGTCTGCACGTAAAGTAATAAAAATATTCTTTTTTCTTCCAAACGTGTTGACAGCCTTATGCATGCGTTTACGATTAATAAAAAAGGGTGATTCAATAAGACCGCAGATTTTTTTTAATAAATTAAATGCAACAAAATTTGTTGATTTTTTTTAAGTCATGTTTTTATTCTGTGGAATTTATGTAGGGAACACAATATTCGTTAAATGCCCACCAAAATCAAAATTTTCCATGCCATTTTGGCATGCAGTGGAAGTTCGACCAAACACTAACATAATTTGTAAGCGCCAATATAATATTTTTATTATTAATTGAAAGATCTGCTGACAAGGGGGTCTTAGAGATATTCTGTTAAGTTTTTTAAACTTAAAATTATAAATTATAAAAAAGGAAAAAGCAAAAATAGTTAAAAAATGTTACCAACAAAGAAAAACATAAAATCTTCTGTATTTGTTAATGTTATTGTGGCTTATAAACATTTTATTTTAATTTTATTTTTTTAATATTTTTATTGAGCTTTGTTTCTTTGCTTCTGTTTAAAGCAATAAGAACTAAAATAAGGAAAAAAACAGTTATTTTAAATCATAAAATTAAAAGAAAATGAAATTAAAAAAGAAAAATGTAAATAGAAAAGAATATAAGTCCCTAAAATTGAATTAAAAATAATATTTTTCTTTTTAATACAAAATCTACAAAAGACGATTAAATTTAATGAATTTAAATGTATAGAAAAAAGTTAGTTCTTAAAAATTTGATGAAATCAAAAAGAACATAGAAAAAAATTAAACTAAAAAAGAAAAAAATGTTAATTAAAATAAAAGAAAATAATAAAGTAAAATTCTAAAAATTTTATGAAAATAAAAAAAATGTTTTACTTTTTAAAACTACAAAATCTTAAAATTAAAAGAAAAGAAACAAAAATGAAAAGAAAATACTTTCCTAAAAATTAAATGAAACTGAAATGAAAAATGAAATGAAAACAAATATTTTTTCCTGTTCAAAATAACAAATAACATTTAAGCAAAAACGGGCTTCAATTGTCATATACAAATTTGAGATTACCATTAATTTCAAATGCAATTAAAAAAATATGCACGAATCATTTTATTTTTAGGACAATGAATTAAAATAATTAAAATTAAAATACATGAATTACAAAAAAAAGTTAAAAATATAAAAAAATAATAAAAATTTCGCTTTGCACACTCGGCTATTGCGACTGTTGGAAAGCACAAAATGATATATGTACATATTTATTAAGCTTTCCGGCGAAAGGAGGTTTTCGTTACATTTGGTGAATGGGAGCGCTATTTTTCTAAGAGTTTTGGGCTAGAATAACAAAAGTCTTTGGAGTTATCTGCCATCTGTCTTTCTTTTGTCTTACCACAGACTTTTTACTCTCTTAGCCAGAATTGCCCCGTTATTCGAATAAACACGTCCAAATGACATCGCCTCTACGTGGAATTAAACGTTTGATAATCCTATGTTGCAATAAACCATATCCATATTTGGAGGACTTTTACTCATTGTTCAACTGAGTATCGCTCCATGACTAAGTTTGCCAAAAATTGTAGTACCAATTGTTTGAAAAAAATAGAAATAAAACAAGTAAGGAAGTCTAAGTTCGGGCGGAGCCGAACATTAAATACCCGGCGCAAGTATTAAATATATGTTTTCCACCTTTCCGAAAGCTACCGCTACATGATAAGCCGGGGTGTATACATTTTAAGTAAATTAGCGTCCTTAAATTTCGAAATATTGAAATTTCAAGCATTTTTGAAATTTACCGTTATATGAAAAGCGGCCTCAATTTTAGTCCGATTTCAACAATTTCCAACGGTTTGCTTTTATGTGGCAAGCACAATAACCATACCGAGCTTGGTACAAATTGCTGGAACGGCTAGCGAGATACATATCACAAGTGGGCGGTGCTACGCCCATTTTCCAAAATTTTGTCATAAACGTATTTCTTGGTAAAGAATTGTTGCAATCATCAATTTTGAATAAATTAGCTTCAATATTTACTGATTTATCGAAGATTTTGTATTTCTCGAAATTACCGTTATATGGGATGTGGGCGTGGTTATTGTTCGATTTTAGAAATTTTCGGCCATTTGTTATGTTGTACCAGGACCAACAACTGTGCCAAGTTTGGAAGAAATTGGTGTAGCGGTTACCAAGATATACACATGTAACCATAAGTGGGCGTGGCTACGCCCATTTGCCAAAATTTTGTAATATTCTTATTTTTCGTCTAAAACTCATTGCAAATATCAATTTTGAGTG